>NW_015386576.1:499335-591218 GCF_001527695.2 Protobothrops mucrosquamatus | reverse complement strand
AAAAAAAATACATACTGAAATTGGTATAATTACATAAATCATATAAAAGAGACATGGAGGTTAGAATAAAGGAGACTCCAAACACTAAAATAAACATAAGCTGAATTCACTGCTGTATATAATACTGTGCTTATGTTGAATACAGTTATACAAGTACTCAATGCCTACATGACAAATACAGAGCTTGAGAAATACAAGGACATATTTTCACATGTGTGAATAGTTGCAATATTTGCAAACACAATTAGCACAAAATAGATTGTTCAAATAGTATATGAACAATTATTTTGACATACCCAATGTACTTATAACAATTTTAATTAGACAGCAAGAATAAAGATAGCAAGTGGCAAGCTGGCTGAGAATTTTGCAAGAGGGAATTCAAAACATCTAGAACAGACATGTCAAACTCGCAACGTCACATGACGTCGCACGACGTATTGGGACAGTTTTGCCATTGCCGGCAATGGGGTGGGTGCGGCTTCCACGTTACACATCCGGCCTGCGGGCTGGCAGTTTGACACCCCTGATCTAGAGGAATCAGATTATGCAAGATTAACTACTGGAGTTCTCTAAATTCCCAATCATTACAAAAATAAACATCAACACTACTCAATATGCCTATACTTGGTTTATTTACTTGCATTTCAAGTGTTATTTCAGTATTTTATGCATATCAATTTTATTTATTTATACATGTTAGAGCCTCTTTTCTCACTTTTAAAAATAATACCAGATGATTTTTCTAAAACATTCCAGTGTTCCTTAGCCTTTTAATCATTTCCATTTGACTGAAAATAGTTTAGCATAATCTTTCATCATGTTTTCTCTGAAATTAAATTATCATTCCTTTGTAAAAAGAAGCAATACGTGTTGCTGTCAACACCAAAAATATCAAAAGCTGCCTCCAATTATATTTTGTGGTAATTTTCCACTTGCTGAAATATTATTGGGATTATGTGCAGTATCACAGCATTCAAAATCCTCTCAGTAATGAATCATACCTTTGTCCCAAAATGGCAGTGCTGTACCATCTACATCAGGGGTGTCAAACTCGCAACGTCCCATACGTATCGCAACGTATCATGACTTTTTCTCCATTGCCGGCAATGGGATGGGCGCGGTTTTGGCATGACGCATCCAGCCTGCAGGCCGGCAGTTTGATACCCCTGATCTACATAATACTTTGCTTCTGTCAATGCAGCCTTTCCCACAAGCATAAGAATGGTTTTGATAACACTGCTTAGGAGACATATGAGATGCTTTCAACCAATAGGTTAAAGATTGCTTACTGTCTGTAAGCTATTGTTACGTTTGTGTAATTCCAAGTTGCACTTGTTTTTAACCACTGAGTCGTGTCTGACTCTCAGTGACTTTATAGGCAAGTGCTCTCCATGTTACCTTGTCAAGCACAACTTCTTTCAATTGTTGTATGTTCAACTTTGCATCAGATTTTATGTTATCAATCCAGCATGTTCTTTGCTTGCCTCTTCTTTGTCCACTAACCATTTCCAGGATCATTGCTTTCTCCAATGAATTCACATGTATAACACGGTCAAAGTAAATCAGATGTAGTCTTATGATTTTAGCTTCCAATCTGGTTTAACTTAAACTATCGTTATTTATTTAATAATTAATTGCACAGGTTAAATATACATGGAGCTTTTCAAATGTCCTCACAGTCAACACCATTGGATAGCCCTAATCCTTGTGTTATGAAACAGGATCCCTGCTCACTTTCTATATTCTGGCATGATTTTATATACAGTACAATACCTCAGCTATGTTTCCCCTTAGCCACCATTTTTCTAAGCTAAAAAGTCCCAACATTCCAGACTTCATTCAGTCTAAACCTCCCTGATCATTTTGGTTGTCCTCTTTTGCAGTTCTTTTAGGGGTAAAGTTAATCAGAGTAGTTTTCTTACCCAGAATCTGACAACTGTGAACTTTCAATAAAATAAACACATTCTTTTTTCTGAATGTTTTCAGGGATCCATAAGCGGAGATTTTCCTGTGGAGTAAACAGGGAGCAAAAGATCAGTTCTTACTTAGAAAGCATAAAATTATCTCCTTCCCAGAGCAAATTTATATTCTCCACATAAAACACCAGGTATTTTGTGCTGCTTTTTGAGGAAAAATAATTCTAATATTACTTGCGGTCAATTATTCTTTAAAAGATGAATGGTTATCACATCTAAGGAGAGCAACAAGCACGCAAAGTATAAACTTTATATTGCTAACTACAATATGATTTTATACTCTAGTGGCAACAATGTATTTGAATATCTCCCCTATTCTCTTTCTCTCTCCCATCCTTTTCAGGCCTAAGCTTGTAATTTCCATCCCATAGTAGGTCAGCCCTCAAACAAACCACCACCTAGCTCTTCCTTTTTCTTGAACTTGCCTTTTCATTTATGCTGGAAGAGAAGTGAGCCCTGCGCTTGCTCCTATTGGAAGGGCTGTTGCTTCTTCTGAAGTTGGAAATCATGGTGATATCATAGTAGCTCTCAAGATCAAGAGGATAGCCTTCATCATGGTGGATCTTATTCTGCTCCATTGGTATTCGCAGACCAGGCCCAGCCATGGCTACATTTGTTAGATCAATCACCAAAGATGTTCAAGTACATTTGGAAGACCAATTCTTGAAACTACCATCTCAGACTTCATGGACTGCAAATGCTGTATTCTGCCTAGATTTCATAAAACACCAAAAAGACATGTGTTTCTTTTCTTTTTTTAAAAGTCCCCTGGTTGAAGCCTCTCACAAATACCTCATCTTTTAACTTGAGAATTTGGATATATTTGCCATATTTTTGTGTGTTCAAAGACTTCCGGTTTGGCGTTTGACGAGACGGGTGGAAGAAGCCGGGGCTCTGGCTTCTTAGCCCGATTTCGTTCAGCCCGGTGACCCCAATGGGTTGGAAAGTTGCTCTGGAGGGGCAACGAAGAAGGAGGGATGCTTTGGGAGTCCAGACCAGACAGCGGTCGGTCTGGACGGACTGAAGAAACCCTCCAAAAGGACAGAAGAAAGGCTGCCTGGTAAGCCCAGACAACCCAAGTCATCGCCAGCTGGAACATCGCCTCCATCTGGCTGATGATCTTAACTAGGGCTTATTTTGGGAAAAGGGCTTATATTACGAACATCCTGAAAAATCATGCTAGGGCTTATTTTCTGGTTAGGTCTTATTTTGGGGGGAACAGAGATATCTTCTTAGTTCTTTGGCCCTGATAACCAGGTGTTGCCGCCTGCTCAGTCATAAACGTATGTGCTCTTCTGCTAGTGACATTTTTTTTAAAATGTATAATATTTTCAATATTATACATTTTATACATTATACATATTATACATTATACATATTATACATTTTCAATATCCGGCAGCAGTCAACTACTTGCTATCCACTGGTTTATTTTCATTTGCATGGTTCTCAGTTCCAATATCTCAGGGGCTGCCACAAAGAAGAGGGAGTCAAGCTATTTTCCAAGGCGCCTGAGGGCAGGATAAGAAGCAACGGATGGAAACTAAGCAAGGAGAGAAGCAACCAAAGAACTAAGGAGAAACTTCCTGACAGTTAGAACAATTAACCAGTGGAACAACCTGCCTCCAGAAGTGGTGAATGCTCCAACACTGGAAGTTTTTAAGAAGAGACTGGACAGCCATTTGTCTGAAATAGTATAGGGTTTCCTGCCTGAGCAGAGAGTTGGACTAGATGACCTCCAAGGTCCCTTCCAACATCATTAGTATTAGTATTAGTATTAGTATTAGTATTAGTATTAGTATTAGTATTAGTATTAGTATTAGTATTAGTATTAGTATTAGTATTACTAATTTATAATCATACATTCCAAGTAGTCAAGAATTTTGCAACGTATTTCTGCAGTCATGGCTGAGACATTGTAGTTTTTCCAGCACTACCTGGTTAAATTAATAGCTTAAAACAATTGTTATAGCAATGTTAACAATAGTTATGAAACTGGACTTATTTATGTTGCATCTTTTAAGATGCCATAACATGGGACAATGTTATCAAAAGAAGCCAAATGGTAGAAGATAATATATTTAACTATTTCTGCATTGCTGTGGTTTGAACATGGATTATGTTGTACTGCAATACAGAAAAAGTTATGTGTGCCATTTTCAACTGAAAACAATGAAGCTAAAAGCAGACACTCTATGTCTGTCTATTCCATGTCCCACTAGCTTCAGAGAAATATTAGTATGCTGTGTTTTCTTTAAAAAATATTTCAGTAACTAGTTTAAGCATAAATATTGCTATTCAGTTTGGTGATTCTTTTCTATATCTTTAAATCATTAGCTTCAACAAAACCTTCCCTCAAGCATTAAGTTTCATTCAGGCTATAACTTAAAATATTCAAATGATAACATAAAAAAGAAAATACAGCATTAAGTAATGGCCAGGAACTAATCTGTACCCTTCAAATCAACAGAAATTTTGTGTACTCAAGTAGTATACTAGAAGTTAAAATGACATAAAATGAAATTACCTAAACAGTTACCTGGATGCTTGAAATATAATGTTAATACAAAAAGGAAAGTACCCCAGACCAAGTAAGCTAACTGATCCATCAAGCCCATAAATACCAGTGGTTCCCCAGGGTTTCAGACAGAATTATTTCCTTAATTTATTTAGATGCTAGGAATAAGGCCTTCAGCACACACACACACACAAATGTTCTGGTACCGAGCTGCAGACCTATTTATAAGATTCTGTAATTATTCCAGAATGGCTTCTTTAAAAACTTAGTTCAACATCTCAGAAGCCAATCTGAATTTTCTTTGTCCTGGATATATATCATGAACAAGCTCCTTGTGATCATAATGCTAATTTTCTTTAGACACAAGCTGCAAAACCATGCACCTTTTTGAATATGTTATACTAAACACATGCACAAATTTATGCACAACTTAAAAGGAGAAAATAAAGAGCCCTATTGATTCCACGCAAATTTATGGCCAATAACTCAATGCATGTGCTTATAGATCCACTTCCATATGCAACACACTCAGCAAGCTTTGCTTAAAATGTGGTAAGGATTTCTTCTGACCTTGCAATGCAGAATATCTCAACATAGAAAGAACGCTTACTAAGCAATTTTGCAGTGCCAGATCAGCCAGGGTCTGAGTTACACTAGAATGGCTGAGACATACATTCCCAGCTTTTGATGCTTCAGGCTACTATCTTAAAATATGCAACAGAAAACAACCCAGATGGCTGCATATATTTTTCCAACAGCATCCTTCCAATCCCAATTTTACTCACATATTCCTTGCCAATTAGCTGTGAAGGACACACTTTTGTTTCATGCTGTAAACTCATCACCTGATTGCTGAATAATGCTAAGAGCCCACTGGAGCTTTTCTGAAGTGACTGCAGTTAAGAGGAGGAGGAGGAGGCAGCAATCCAGGGGGCTGCACTTTGCCAGCAAATCACACTGCAGAAGCTTTCCTAGTCATTCACAGAAACCTGATGGATAGGTCAAGTGAATTGAGGTTTCCCAGGCTGAATTGCAAATGACTCTTGTTTGCTCTGCTTTATAGAGAAAGCAAACTATCTTTGATTCTTTGATTGAACGTTACAAAAAGGTGACTAAATTCAAATTGCTCTAAGTTGTTCAAATGTAGCTTCGTTCAGAATGATTATAATAAAATTAAATTATTGCTTTCAATACACAAAATACATTCTTCATTCTTCATATTTTAACCTCATGGAACAATTGAGGAACAATTTTCCAAATAAAAACCATTTTGTGCTGAATGCACAAGGCAGCCCATCTTTGAAAAACAAGATTCTTAAAGACTGCCATTTTGTCCAGAAAACACTGGGTCCATTGTACCTAGCGTGTAGCATCAATTAAACATGAAAGACATGGATGTCTCTCTAATAATTTTATTCTGCACAGAAAAGGGGCAGTTTGCTTCAGGCACTGTGTTTTTAAATAGCAACAATTAAAAAAATCATGGCATTATTGAAGAATATAATTTTTTCTCTTTGTTAGACTAGACATACCCAGTTCCTGCAACTGTTCATATTACACTTTAGCCTCCAGTCCCATATTCATCTTTGTTGTTCTTCTCTACACTATTTCTAGAGTCTCAACATCTTTTTTGTATCGTAGTAACCAAAACTAGGCACAATATTCCAACCATACTTATCAGTGCAGTATAAAGCAGTACTCAATCTTGATACTATCTCTCTGTTGATGCAGCCTAGAACTACATTGACTTTTTCAGCAGTTGCAGCACAGTCCTGGCTCATACTACTGTTGAGCCAGTTGAGTTTCTTATCAGTTTCTTATCTATTCCTGTTGCAAGCACAACCAGCTCCTTTTTATTATTATTTTTTTGGGGGGGGGGAGGTTTTACTGCCTTTCATTGTTAAACTTTCATTGCTTGTCTCTGACTGATAAAGACATGCTGTCTTCAAAGGAGAAGGAATTTGGGCAAGGTCCAGCGGCTAGTGAAGATCAATCTGGAGCTGTACAGAACATCTTGTTCCTTATTTTAATTCTAAAACCACCATTTCATCAACCTCTATCCATAACTGCAAAGCCTATGGCCACGCTATTCATGCTGTGCAGTCTATCTCCCCTTGCCCCGTCCCATCCAAGTCTTGATCTTTCATGTTCTCTATTTTAATCTCCTGACCTCCTTGAGCATAGCAATTGTATATAGTCAACCCTCAGAGGGACCCAGGCTTGGCCTGGGTGTGACAGTGATGGTGGTACTTTTCAACCTTTTCACATATTGTACCACTTTTAGGACATGACAATATTCAAGTACCACCAGTGCTTAGCAAGGTATCAACAAATTGATGACCAAAAAAAAAAAGGAAAAAAGTACCGGTTTTAATTTCTTCGGTGGCAGTTCCTTTGCTTAATTGCTTTCCCTTTGCACCAACAAACATATGAGAAATTTATCTATATTTATTAATATGCATTACTACCTTGGTGGTCAGGTGGCTGGTCGGCCTCTCTCTCTCTCTCTCTCTCTCCTCTTTCTCTCTTTTTCACAGCTTCTACTCTTTGTTGATCTCTCTGCTTGTCTCACAGAAGCCTCTCCTCTTCTCTCTCTTTGTCCGTCCCCTTCTCTCTCCCCATTGTCTTTTTTTTCTCTCTCTCTTCTGCCAAACTCTTCTCCTCTCTCCCTCCTCCTTTTATATCCTCTCCTCTCTCCCTCCTCCTCCTTTTCTCTTCCAGGGGTGCCACTCTCTGGGACTCACTCCCCCATGAGGTCACCCCTCCTCGGCTGGCCATTGCACACAGTGCTGATCAGCTGGTGCTGCACACACTGATCCTGGGGCTTCTGCTGAGCCCCTGCAACCCTGCAGCTCCAACTGAATCACCCCAAGGCCTGTCTGCTGCTCCTAATGATAGCAGAGGCTGCCAGAAGCGCTGATCAGTTGGAGCTGCATGCGCTGATCCAGGACCCACAGCAGTGCCCCAGCCACGCCGCAGCTCCAGCTGAATCTCCACCCGAAGACTGCATGCAGCTGCTGGCCACTTCGGAGGCCGCCAGAAGTGTCAATCAGCTCAAGCCATGCACGGTCATCGTGGGCACTCAGCAGAGCCCCAGCAACACCACAGTTCCAGCTGACTGTCCCTCAGGCCTTTCTGGCACTGCCACCATATCAGCTCATCTGCACTGCTGTCACTTAAGCTCATCCCCCCACTACACTTGTCTAGGTTGCATACTATCTGCCAGGTGCTGAAGTACCACCAGTGGTACAGGCACCACTGGTTGAAAAACCCTGCTTTAGTATGTGTGGAAGTAAGGGAAGTAAGGAGAAAGAAGCAGAGGCACGCAGCGGAGGAAAAATGCCCATCCCGATTCCCCACTTTTCTGATGGCAGCTAACTGCCATCCCGTGTCAAAGCAGCAAGTTTATCAAGCCTGTTCTTGAAGTGCTGTAAGAGGATCGCAAAATAATGCTTAGGATCATCCAACTCAGATTAGATCCCTAGATGGAAAAAGAGATGACAAATGCTCATGCTAGCTTTAAAAAAGCCTGAAGAACATAAGATGTTATTGCTGGTGTACACTGGTTAATTGAAAAAGCCAAAGAATATACAAAAAGGTCAGTATGTACTTCATGGATTATAGAAAAGCCTTTGGTTGTGTCAATTACATCAGGTTGTGGAATATGCTCAGAAAACTAGGAATCCCAGAACACCTCATTGTCCTTATGAAAAATGTATATACATGATAAGAAGCCACAATCCAGTCAGAACGTAGTGAAACAGATTGGCTTCAGGTTGGCAAAGGAGTGTAAAAAGGCTACATTTTCCCCTTTTTATTTATTCAATCTATTTATGGAATATATAGTAAGGGAAGCTGGATTGAAAAGGTGAGGTGATTTTAAAATTAGAGGAAGAACCATCAATAATTTGACACTACCCTGGTAGCTGAAAATGCAAAGGATCTGCAAGCCCTTGTACTAAAGGTCCAAGAACATGGTGAAAAAAAATATATATGGGACTTCTGCCTTTAACAATCATCAACAGTAATGGAATAAATAGTCAAGATACATGTTGCAGACTAGCATTCAGTAGACCAGCCATGAAGTCTTTGGAAAAGATATTCAAATGCTGTGATGTGTCTAACATACAAAGATCAGAAATATGCACGCCATGGTATTCCCTGTAACACTCTATAGAAATGAAAGTTAGAATTTAAAGGGCAGGAAGAGAATTGATGCTTTTGAATCATAGTGTTGGAGTAAACTTTTAAGTATATCGTGAACAGCCAAAAAAGCAAACTCACTGATCATTGAACAAATCAATCTAGACTTCTCACTCAAGGCACAAATGACCAGACTCAAATTATCCTACTTTGGACTCAGCTCATTGGAAAAAAGCTCCAATGCTGGGAAAAGCAGAAGGAAAAGGAAGAAAAAAATAGCCAGCAATAAGGCTGTTAGATGCACTCAATGCACTATTGGGGGACATGAAAGAACAGATTAAGCATTAAGGGCAGGGCTTTTTTTTGTCATAGAACGCGCAGAACGGAGTTCTGGCACCTTTTTTTGGATGGAACCTTGTAGGTTAGGCAAGGCGGGTTGTAGGATATGTGTGAGTTCCGGCATCTTTTTTTTTTTTCCTTCAAAAAAAGCACTGATTAAGGGGTACTACGAAGAGTCTTGGAAGAGAATCCACGAGGTCAAAAACAACTTGATTATGCATAATCAATTAGATGTTGGGCAGTTCATCTCTGTCTTAATCTTATTTATTCATGAGGCTTAACAATTTTTGCTAATTATGCTTCTACAATCCATAGTAACTGCTGCATGCGGTCTGCCTCGTTTGTCTCAGACTACGACATAAGTGTTAAGAAAATGAAGCACAAATGAGTGAAACCAGATGTGTTAATTTTTATTTTAGAGAGAAAAGGTTGAATAAAAGTAGGGGGGAAGGCAATATTCAAGTAATAAAAAATACGAGGTCCATCCCCAAACGTCGATCAACCCCACTCCGAAGGTCAGTAGACAAATATGGGTGCAATTATTGTGAAACGCAAGCAGTCTAATGCCCAAGTAAGGTAGGAAGCTATCACGGGCAACTGTTCGATGGATTAGCCCGCCGTGAAGCGCCGAGCAGCGCCACGACTGCGACACTAAAGAAACCTTCCCGCTTGCCCGGTTCAACTCCGGGGATCGCTACAACCGACCCCTCCCCTGCAGTGGTTGCTCAGGCTTGTGCGCCGTCGTTAAAGGGCGTGGCGGCGAAGAGGGGGCGGGAATAGGCAGTTAAGTTCCGCCTCTGGTTGTCACTCTCCGCTGGGAGTGGGATGGAGATGATGGCGCCTGCGCCTGGAGTCGTCGTGGGAAACGCGTCGGAAATTCCCAAGCCAACCTTAGCTAAGAGGCACGAGAAGTCCGATGGTTGTGCGGGGACCATGAAATTGACTCGTAAAGCGGTTCTGTCTCGAGCGAAAGCTACGAGCCTTGCAGGGGTCCGCAAGCTGAATTGCTGGTGAGGAGGAGTGAGCCCCGGTGGCCTTTCATATTAACTGCAGTTTCCGGCGTTCCTCGCCATTGGCCGTGGCGGCTGGGATGCTGGTCGCTGTAGTTCGGGCAAGGATTGGAGAGCTTCTGCTTTTCGCTTTTAATTTGCTCTGTTGTCTTCTCAACGGGCACCAAGAGGTCTAGTACCGAGAGGTTCAGTGGTGAGAACAGGGCGCCTTGCAGAATTATTATAAAGGCTTTGCCCAGCAAAAAGCGAATTCCTGAAATTCAATCGTTGTAGACTCTCTTCTGATTCCTAAATCCAGAGATGTTGAAAAGCGAAAGAATTCTGTCCCAGTAACGATTAAAGCCACCATGTAAATATTGATTACTAGTACTATATGCCAATTCAGAATATTTTGCGTTTTGCACTATTAAAAATCACGTTTCATTATCTGGTCATTTTTTTTATCCTCTTTTCTATCTTTCAGTTCATAGCCTATTTTCCTTCACCATTTCTCTTTCCCTTGCATTCATTGATTAAGTGTGTGGCATAAAAAAGGTAGTAAAACTTGACTTTGATCCATCCAGAGGGGAGTTATGGCCCCCCCAAAATTACCTTGGGTTCATTTATCTTTTTTCAAAACGAGTAAAGTTACATTATCCTGATTTCATCTGGACCTGCCTAGCACTGTATATGGAGCGGTTCTAAATCTATTCAGAATTTAGCCAAATACAGCCTGATTAATATAACCTATTGTGTAGGTAGACCATCCATCACTCAGCTGTTCCTTTTTGAGTTTCATGGTGCATATTTGAGACTGAAATTTTTTTTTTTACTGTTCTGGAAAAAGCTACTTGAAGCCATTGTTTCTTCCTAATTATCTTCCTGACAGCTGCAGACTGTTTATAAGATTTTTTTTGGCTCATTTTAAAAATATTTTTCCATACTTTTTTTGGTATTAGATAGCATATATGCCTTATTACTATATCTCTCTGTATTTTTCTTTTCCTTTTTCTCAACAACTGCAGTGCTTTCATTTCCTTCCAAAAATATTCTGAAGTTATCATCCAGAAATATCCTACACTTATCCCACCTGTCTTGTTTTCTCTGAAATGATTTACTTTCGAAATTGTTACATGATACATTGTAAAATCAATCAGAATAAAGAACTTTGTTTTCATTCATTCCAAATTATAGGTTCCCTGGGGATAAGGACTAGAGTGGCTGCTCTACTGTGATTACAGCTCTGTTGTCTGTACATCCTGTTTCTGTTTAACGTCTTTCCAGAAATGTGGGGTCCCCCTTGAAATATTGGGAAAATAGCTCTTCCCCCATTATCATGCACACACTTATTGGCCTAGCTAAATGGAATAGTATCTGTGCACATATGAGCATAGGCAGAGAAGTCAACAAAATGTATATAGCAGGTCATAAGTAGGCCATGCTGCCTTTCACAGGCTCACTAAAAGGACAAAGGGCATTTGTGGAGGGCTCCAATTGTTCTGTCATATATGGCTTTCCTTAGTGCAAATATTGCTTTAGTTAATGTACTATTTTATATATGCCTTTTAAATGTGTTGTTCTTTTTTAGGGGAAGCCGCATCTCAGATGTAAGTACCATTTCTAAGTTTCTAATATGTAAGAAATGGAAATAATTGTTGGTATATTGGTTCTCTCATAATCTGTTCCCAATAGAGGATTGTGAATTTCTGACTTGAATAAAATCAAGATACCAAATCCAGGGAAGAAGCAAAGACTCATCAGTGGGTACTTTGCTTCTTTCTCATTGGAAAAATAGTTATTAGAGGGCTGAGGAGCTGGCAGTGGTGTAATTTTGAGCCACCTTTAGCTACAAGTACTTCATGCTGAAATATCCAGGGAGAAGAGGTAGAGGATTGACACATCATTTGGAAGTGTTATATCACTGTGATTTACCTTGCTTGATTGACAGAGTTTTAACGGACTCTCAGTTGCACTGTATATCTGAACAGTCATTCAGGAAAGCACAAGTTATAATGTATATTTGTTTGGAAAAGGTTCAACTCCTCGCATATCAAGGTAAAAAAAATACCTGCCTTTATATTCCAGAGCAGTTTCTTAACCTTACTTAGCAGCTTTAAGATGCGTAGACTTCCATTTCCAGAAGGTCTCAGCCTTCCCCAGTTGATTGGGAAATTCTAGGAGTCCACACATCTTAAAGTTACCAAGGTTGAGAAACACTGTTCTAAACAATACTGTTCTTGAAATTCTGAAAAATAGCACCCAGTAATAATGTAGATTACTTTGAAATAGAAAAACTGTTAACTCAACTGATCTCTGTAGTTCAATCAATCCATCAAATATTTGGATTCAGTGCATTTTGGCCTCAGTTGACATAAGAATGTGTTGTACTATGGTGCTTCTGTTACAGATGCTTAAATACAATATTTCTAATCAATCAGTTAATTACATATATTTGTTCCTTCTCCTTGCAAGACTGAAGTTTTGCTAATATTTTATTTGGTTTTTTTTTTCTTTTTAATCATATAGATATCAATCTGCCATGAGCTTCCTAATGTTGAGGTGGTCACATTCAGGTGTGTGTTAGAATGGTGGCTGCCCAAAGAAAAGCCAAGGGAAATCAGTGGTCCTACTTTCAACATGGAACTTGAAAGGAAATCCTTATTATCTCTAAAGCATTCAGGCATTGTACTTCTTCAATCATTGTGTCTTCGTGTATCATTTTTAAGTTCTAATTTTTAGCAAAATTTCAAACTTCTTTAGCTGTATCTATAGATAATTGTTCAGTAGAAATTCATATAGTGGTTTATTTCAATTTTGGATCATGCATGTGTAGTCTCATGTTTCTACATTATGTGCCTAACCTACCCCTCCAGCCATACGTACCCTCTTTTCTATGCTTTAAATTATTATTTTTTTAATAACACCAGATCACAAGAAAGGAAATTACAGATCTTCATTTTTCATTTCATTAACTGTACAAATTAGCAATCCATCATTTAAATTCGGGGTAGTCAACCTTGGCTCTTTTATGGCTCGTGGACTTCAATTCCCAGAATTCCTGAGCCAGCTATGCTGGCTCAGGAATTCTGGGAGTTGAAGTCCATGAGTCATAAAAGAGCCAAGGTTGACTACCCCTGATTTAAATCATTTTGAACACCCTGTCTGTTTATCTCTTTATATATTTTCTGTCTATGTGTG
Organism: Protobothrops mucrosquamatus; assembly: GCF_001527695.2. NCBI lineage: Eukaryota > Metazoa > Chordata > Lepidosauria > Squamata > Viperidae > Protobothrops > Protobothrops mucrosquamatus. The sequence goes on along the minus strand of NW_015386576.1, from coordinate 578,052 downwards.
GATTTACATATCATTTCAGGAATTTATTTTTGATCCCTGATCTCTCTGTACTTTATATGTGCACATTATCATAGCTCTGTACTGTGGATCCCAGACTTATCGTCTTTTACTTTCTTTTTATTCAATGCATTTTTAGTTACTGACCCAATCTCTACTCCTAGGTTCAGTAATAATAGCAATCAAGACTTGTACTCTTTTAGGAAATGAGTAATTTTGAATATCATTATGTGCAGTCCAATGCTATAGTTCTGGTTTCAAAATGTTGAAAATGTAATGGACAATATAAATGTAATGGTTTAGTTATTTTTATTTCTCCTCTTATTGTTCATGGTTTCAGGCGTTCTATAGAACCATAAGAAAGGGCACAAACATATGTTTATTCAGCTGACCTAGAAGAATTGTAGTTGTTAATGCTGCCCTTGTTTTCTTCTCTAGTGCAAATAACATCTCCAGTCTGGAACCCTTTAATCAGTGCGAGAAGCTAACTGAGCTTTACCTTAGGAGAAACTGTATTTCAACCCTCCATGAACTATTCCATTTGAAAAAACTGCCCCGCCTGAGAATCCTCTGGATGACTGAGAATCCCTGCTGTGGCTCTGACCACCATCGCTACAGAATGACAGTTCTGCGTAATCTTCCCAATCTCCACAAGCTTGACAATAAAAGTGTGTATAGCAGCACATTTCTTGGCGGGGTGTGTGAGAAGCTTAAGAAAAATTGTGTCGCAAAATGAGATTTAACTTTGAATTAATATTTCTTTGAACTAATGAGGGGAGGGTATTAATTGTTTCATTGAAAACAACTCCTTGTCAGGAAAAAGTGCACAGAAGCTCAGCATCGTAGGATTCCCAACAATTAGATATCTCGTTAATACCCTGGTGGGCAACCCTTGAACAGTTTGCAGCCCTCCCCAGTATACCATCTCTAGTCCTCAGAAAAAATGAGGCTGAATTTTTTTCCAGTCTTTCTGGAGCTCAAAAGAGTAACAATGTTCTGTCAGATAGTGTACAATTAAGCCTATACTATTCTTGCCTTGTGTAAAGAATTATCTGCTGTTGAAATGCATATTAAAACTTCAGAAGATTAAAAAAAGTGGCAACAAATTTTGGCTCCTCATACTTTATTCTTTCTTTAATATTTTATAAAATTCGGGATGTGTTTATCAATGGAACAGTATTTTTGATAAATATATTCTTTAATATATTCCTAGTTTCAAATGTGAAAGAAGCAGTTTTTCTACAGTTATCAATTCATAAAATTAACTGTTGGAAGAATGGTATATAGCCAAAGGTTTTATGATCAAAGGAGCCTTGTATTAATAAATACATCAAATATAATATATAGGATTATATCAAACATTCTAAAGGCTTCAATTTAATACGAAGAGCCCTGATGATGCAGTGGTTAAAGTGCAGTAATGCAGGCTAACTCTGCCTACAGCCTAGAGTTCGAGCCTGACAGGGCTCAAGGTTCACTAAGCCTTCCATCCTTCTGAGATCAATAAAAGGAGAACCCAGATTGTTGGGGGAAATATGTTTACATTATAAACTGCCCAGAGTGCAGTAAAGCACTATGTGGTGCTTTATAAGTGCTATTGCTATGATGAATCTGCTTGAAATACTTTTATTTTTTTTAAAAAATGTTATTGCTGTAAACTGCTGAGAGTCCTCTGGGATAGGATGGATATAAACAGTGTAAGAATAAATAATATTCCCCCCCGTTGGTTTTCGTTTGATTTCTGTAGTGGTGACAGAGGAAGAACTGTCACATGCATTAGTAGAAGGAGAAGAGATAACAACATCCCCAGTTAAAACAGATGGAGACAGCTGCTGCCAATACTCTAACACTGAGTCCAGCACGACAGAATGTACAACAGAAAATGAACTCATGAACTTCAGCCTTGAAGAGACAAAGTGAGGCGAGCTTTGTTATTTGTTGTTAGCATTTATTTTCTGGACTTAATTTATGTAAAATGCTTTGTCCAACATGTGGTTCAATCTGGAGACAAAAAATATATTTCTCACTTGTGTAAACAATTCGTAATATGAGAAGGGATGCCATGATTTTTAAGTATGCAGAAATATTTAATTTTGTGTGCAACTATTTAAATATAGTACTTTGCCGGTTACATGTTAATAGAACCTTGCATTAGGTCATTCTTTTACTTATGTTCCTCTTGTACAGTAAAATCCGTGAGCAGCTTGGTATGAAGCCTGTTGTTCCAAAAGATACATTTTCACCCAAAGAAGTAGGTGGTAGCCGGACAAAATGGGTGAGTATAAGAGTCTTCACCACCCCAAAAATCCATAGTTCTGTGTATTTTGGATCATATGATGTATTGTCTGGCACTAAACAATTGTATAAAACTCAGGTAATAATCAGTCTTGCTCAGCTGCATTGTTACAGTGAAAGAATTGAGAAGACAGCAACAGAAAACAAATGCTGTCTCTGCAAAGAAGCTAGTTAGAGGTAATTCAAGCTAGTTAAAGAAACAGTGACCAACAACTCATTACAAACAATGGCATAACAAAGTAGCAACAATAGTGCATTGGAATATCTGCAAGAAATACCACTTGCCTACAAGCAAGAACTGGTGGGAACTTAAAGCAGTAGTAGAAAACGAAGAAACTAAAGTGCTCTGGGAGATAGACAAGCACCTGCCACATAACACCCCAGACTTAACAGTTGTCAATAAGAAAGACAAAAAAGTCTGGACAGTGGATGTGGCAGTACCTGGAGACAGCCAAACAGAAAAGAAAGAAGTGGAGAAAATAACAAAATACAAGGACCTGCAAATACAGGTAGAATGATTGTGACAAAAGAAAGCAACGATAGCACCTGTTGTAATAGAGCATCTTGGGTACAATCCCAAAACATCTGGAGCATCACATGAATATCATTGACACTGACAAAATCATTACCTTCATATACATCAAGTTATTATTATGGTTGATTGCACAGTCACAGATGTTTAGACTGGTTTTGGCATTTTTATCTATTGTCCTTCCCAAAGACATGGGATAGAGATGATGTCGTTTGATGGTGGTAAAAGTTATTGCAGGATGTAAGTAAATCTCCCCTTTGCAATTGACTGATAGTGATGATGTCAATAACGGCGGTCAAGTTGGTAGTAAAAGATTTTTTTGGAATTGGTGCCCTATTACTCTCAATACCTTGTTTGCTTTCTTTTGCCATAGTTGTTCCAATTGTGTTGTGCCATTGATAAATCTATCTTCTGTGAAATTCAGTTCTATTCATAATTTGCTTAAATATGTGAGAACAGATTGGAGAACAGTGAAGTATAGGTAATCCTCAACTTATGACCATTCAATGATTTATGAACCAGTCATGTGATCAACATTCAGAAGCTTCTGGCTCATATTTATATTTATGATGGTTGCAATGTCCCAGAGTCATGTGATCACCTTTTGTGACTTTCTGGCAAGCAAAGTCAATTGGGAAGCCATATTCATTTAACAACCATGTTACTAACTTAACAGTCAAAGTGATTCATTTAACAACTATGGCAAGAAAGGTCATAAAATGGGGCAAAACTCACTTAACTGTCTCATTTAGAAACAGAAAATTTTGACTCAATTGTGGTCATAAGTTGAGGATTACCTATAGTAATAATAAGAGGACTAGACTGCTTCTGCATAATAATTAATTCTATGATCTGCTGATTTTGTTTTTTGTCACCTTAACAGAATAATATCCTCAGTGCCATCATGTTACTTCTAGAAGAGCTGGATTCAGAGGGTTTAGAAGTTGTCCATCAAACAATTGGAAACAAACTCCAAGCCTTGCAGAAAAAGGAACTCCATGAGGACCGATAGCACCTCCATGGAACTGTTTCTGGATCAGCAAAATTTATTTCACTAGTCCTACTAGCATTCTTTGTGTGCTGTTGGACTTCCTATGAGAATGGATGGTTTTGTACAGAAAAAACAAGCACATCTTGTGTTTCATGTGCTTAGAACCATGTTCTGCAATAATTTTTCATCTACAATGTACGTGCCTGCATTTTACAACTCTTATTCTGCCTTCCAAAATGGCTGGCAGCAGAGATAGCAAATAAGCACGTATAGATTACGTCTATTTGTAGACAAATATTTACCATTTGGAAGAGGATGTACTTCATCTCCTGCTAGTGCCTTCCTGCTGGAAGAATCATGCCTAGACTTGTTTACTCATACCTTTGTCAGACCAAACCTGTGATGCATCTGACTTGGTTAGCATCGTGGCCTTCCCTAATATCCCAATATTGGAGCAAGTCTAAGCTTATCTTCATGTCTCTTCCTTTCCCTTCTCCATTAAATAGTGTTTGACAATCCTGGCCTCACGCCAGAATTTCATAAAAAGTTAAAATTCATAAAATCATTGCATGTTTAAATTAAAAGCTTGAAGCCAAGTGTTTGCTGTCATCATTCCTCTGCTAAGTAACTTGAAATTTATGGGGGGGAAAATTATCACTTGCAATACAGTTCCACTTACATTACACTTACATCTTACAAAACTTAAGATTTCTTTCAGTACATGAATTCTTCCAAAGCCTTCTAAAAAATAAAGGCTTCATGGAGGGGAGGGTACAACATCAATATGATTATATAAGGAAGCAGCAAAATCCAGTACAGTATTATTTGAGATGGTGCTCTAGCCTCTCTAGTCTGTCAAGCTACGTCTAGTGCAGGAGCACCATTATGCCATGAAATAGGTAAAATTTTCCTTCCATAATATGAACATTGTTTGATTAATGACTGTGGTTAAAAATTATGTACTTTTTTGCTGATTATTTATAGAACTCTGATCCAGATCAGTGTTTATCTCAGGATGGATGGGACTATCTGGCCCTTACTAATTTGGTTTGCAGCAGGTTCCATTTGTAACTTGGGATTTCTTGCTTCTGTTAAAATTACCACACGCATGAAAATAAATTTTACTTTACAGTCTAAAAATATTTATTTCTATGATCTAGTTTGGTGGGAAAATGTGTTTTTGTCCAGCTTCACCTATTTGATTAAAAATGCTGACAAAATTATGTGTAAGCTAAGTGATTCAGTGATGTATAGGAAATTCAATGTTGTAGAACACTTAAAAGTTCAAGTTTTTCAGATTCTGATGTTTAGTCCTTGATACTTAATTGCAGGGCTGTGGAGTCGGTAGATAAATGTTCCGACTCCGACTCCTCAGTTTTTTGTACTTCCGACTCCGACTCCAGGTACCCAAAATTTCCTCCGACTCCTCGACTCCGACTCCACAGCACTGCTTAATTGGCCATCCAGTATTTTAAGTATGCAAAAAAATGGCTAAGTCCTTTGGTTTTGCCGTGACTGTAAACGTTATGTGTGCTTTCTAGCAGATGCTTTAAAGCCAGTGCTTCTTTCCTGTGATCAGGACTTCAGGATAAACACTTGCACAATGTAAATGCTTATCTCTGACTATTACAACTATGTTCTGGAAGCATTATCTTTATTCAAACTTACATAGGAATCAAGAGTTTTGCTCAAAACTGTGGTGAATATGGCTTATCAAAAGAATAGTAGTAATTCAGAGGATGTGGAGAGGATAGCATTCGTAAAAGTTTTAAATAAAAAGACATCCGTTATATTTGAATATTCTTTTATAGATAGCAAGGATTTTTTTAGTGTAAAAAAACTGGGCAGATACCAACCAACTACATGTTTTTCAGAAAAGTTGAATTGCTTTGAGAACTGGACTATAAAACAAATCCAGCATATAATCTTGTAAAAATTGGTTATATTGCATTATCTGCTATAGAATATGCTGCTGTCAAGGAAGTGTGAACTTCCTTGACAGCAGGGGGCGGAACCACGCATGCGCGGCGCTCCTGGGCAGGGAAAGTCCTCGACTTACAACCGGTTGGGTAGTCCTCAACTTACGACCGGTTTAGTCCTCGACTTACGACCGGTTGGGGTTGCGGCATTAAAAAGGTTGAGAACCACTGCAGTAGATAGATAGATAGATGACAGCATGAGCAGCAGGAACTCAGGTTGTTTCAGAACATGAGAGGTTTGTATTCCGGACATTGTGTCCTAAAGCTGATAAGGGTGTTTCTACCAATGTGTTTAATCTAGTAAGAATTTTAGTAAATTTATGAGATGTTTTGCTGTTTATCACATCACATTCTTTCTCTGCCTTGAGCTACTTATTCTTACACAAGCCCAGCAAAGAAATCTACCTGAAATCATCTGGCTAGTTGCCAAGCACAGAAGTCTGTTGAACTGGGCAATGATTTTTTTTTCTAATTGAAAAGAAATTATGGTATTCAAGTTACTAGACTATCTTCATGAACACAACCCTGAATGAACAATGATATTTCCCCCCCCCAACAAAACGGATAGCATTTGTGTAGACAAGCAATGAAAACCTTGAAAGACGCTGAGTTGAACTTTCCACTGACTAGAACTGCCTCAAAGGAAGGTCTCTTCACTAACAGCAATGCTTTTCATGATGCAATTACAAATAACTTGTTATCCTGAGAAATTGTGCAGTTTTATAACTTTTGACATGAACTCTGTTGTTTAGTGGAGTTTAGTCTTCATTTGTTAGAGCATGAGCAACTGAACCAACTAGCACACTTGACCAATAACTTTGCTATAATCTTCATAGAACTTCTCATTCTTCTCTATTCTTTATATCCAGGTGCTGAGAGGTGCACTATACTGTAGTCTCAAGTATAATCTCTTTCTTTTCCCCTCTCGCCCCCTTCCCCAAATCTACCACTGTTTAACTCAAATTCTCATAATTTCTTAATTCTCCATGAAACAATTTTTTTCAATTAACAATTGTATGTCATGAGAATTGGCACCTATCTTATTGGATTAAAGATGATTTGAGATGCAAGAGGTTATGTGTTAGATGCCTTGCACGCCAGTGTCGTATTAACATAAGTCAGAGCATGTGCATACCTTGCATTTTCATCTTGAAGGATCAGATTGCGGTAATGAAAAACACCAATTTTTAAGATAACAGAACTGCAATTTCCAATTACGAAATCAAATAATTGAATTTTTGAACAAATGCAACATCTTAAATTCTAATGTCTCTTCTTAGTATGAAAATTTATATAGTTATAAACTAACTTATTATAGTTATAAGCTATCCTGCCTTCTGTCTTTTAGTCAACCCTACTTAACAAGGATATTCTCAGTGAAGAATCAGGTATCAATAAGGCTGGAATTTAAACACCCGTTAACTTATCACATCTTGCAGATCTGAGGCCGATCTCCAAACAAACAAACAAACAAATTGAGCATACACAGAATTGATTCAGTGCATGTTTTAATATCTCTACAGGACAGAAAGCAATGCCACGGACAAACAGGCAATATAGGGCACTGAATGCACAGAAATGCACCAGAAAGGTACAGACACAACAGTCAAGAGCTGTGCCATCATCACAGACCAGCCAGGGATAGTGAATTAAACACATGAGCCAGACAGAATGAAGAATGGGATTCTGAGGAAAGTGATGGCATACCAGCAACTCCCGCTGAGTACTCAGAAATACTACCCTGGTCGGCATGAACTACCTCAAGTGAGGGAGGGATGGGAAGAAAGAAGACCTCTCCTACTGTTTGTTGTTATATTGCAAGCACGTTCCTTCTGCTAAGAAGGATCTTTGTTGTGTTGTGTGTGATGGCAATAGGAATCCTTGGTTATTTTAGAGCATTTTCCCAAGGAGACTTTTTGGGAAACTATTTTGTCTAAATTACAGGAAGTCCCTTTCTGAAAACTGCATTCTTCATGGCACCAGGCCAATCAAAATCTAAAGTAGCACACTGTCCATTGGCAATCAGTACATAATTCTTCTAAGTAGTGTAGGAATGTTTCAAAAACCCTGTGAAATAGGAACAAATTCTGACCGGCATTATACACCCTCTACTTCATGAGGCAACAAAGAGGCTTGAGGAAGGATAAGTGAACCCATCCAGGCAAGAAAGAACGTAAGAATCTGTGTGGGCATGGAGTAATTCTGCAACAAAGGCAGGCTGCCACACTCTTGTAGACTCACAGTGGCATCAGCTTTGCACTCGAAAGGCATGACAAGGCCAGAAAGGGAGAGAAATACATAGAATTGATCAGATACATGGCTAAGGGAAGACTAGCTAGAATCCCTTCTCGATGCTGAGTGTACGCCGAGTGACGTGCTCCATCTTTCCAGTTACATATTCAGTTAGACTGATCTGGTAGTGGGCCAGCATCTTCAGCATAAGGCGCAAATTCAGCCACCACTGCTCCTTAGGAAGCCTGTGTCTGCAGAAAAACAAACAAACTCTGAATGAATACCAGTCTGGCATAGGTGATGCAACCACAAAGCAGCTCTGAATATATGCATACCATGTCTCTCTAACAAACAATCTCAGAATATCTAAGTCATGGGGCAGAGCTACCAGTTAGACCTCTACATTCCCTAAGGCTCAAGAGAAAAGTAGATATACTGTATAATAGTCAAGAAGTACCACAGCTCACTTTTAGATTCAATATATGTATTACAGTTCTGAAAAGATCTTCAAAAGGAATAATTATGTATCCTATCTACATCAGAAGACGGAAAGGAAATTCAACTAATTGATCAATGCATGAACAAAGTATCTGACATCATTCTATATGTCATAATTTCCAGCATATCAGTGTTCCTTCCTTAGAACTTTGGTGATACTCCACCAATACACTTACTCAAAATCGGTGACCTTTTTAAGCTCTGTCACAGGACTAAAGGACACAGTCTTCCTACGCAGGCCAATGACACAAGCAGATTCTGCAGAATTGGCAAATACTCGGCCTAGAGAAACAGAGAATCTTTACTTGTAATGCAAGAAAATCATCTCATCACATAAATGCCTTGGTTTTACACGAGGTATCTGGATATGTAATTCTGGTTATTGCAACAACTACCAAATGACTGAAAGCTTCCTAAACTTTTATAAATAATTATATAATTTACCCATGGGAAACTAGCTTCACGATAATCATTCTGATAAGAATGATTAATCAATAGCTTTGTTTGAAAGCAAGTCTTTCCACAATTTGTTGCGTGTTGTTTCATCTCCTTTTGCCAATAGGCTCTAAGCATCTTCTCTTGTTACAGCATGCAATGGCATCAACATCTTCTATCATTGAGATGATAAATTATGACCTACCTTTGCGGTACACTTCTTTCAACTTTTCTGACATCCATAAAACAGCTTTCACACCCAGCTTGGTACCATAGTTGCGGTCAAAGGGAGTTGGAGCACCTCCCTAGAGACAGGAAAGTAAAAGTAGAGCCAAAAGAACAGCCATGCCAATCCTGTTGTAGAAGAGGCTGAGCTGCTGTATAGTTGGCTGGAACCATTTAACTCAGAAGCCATTTTGCAAATATGTTCTGCAAAAGTGGGAAATAGCTAAACGTAACAAGGTTTAGGCAAGTGCAAGATGGAAAATAACTATTAATTATATAGCCCTGAACTGAGAAAGCTCTTACTAAATATGTATTTTCTTGATGACACCAATTGTTGATAAATTGTGGTGTGCCTGGGATGAGGAGAGTATAGCTTTCCTGATCCTGCTGGATCTACAGCAGCCTTCAGTGCCATGAATCATGGTATCCTTCTGGATTGCCCATGAAGGCCTAGGATGGGGTTACTGTTTTTCAGTTGTCCTCCTCCTTCTTGAGTAGATGGTTCCATTTGATAATGGCATATGTAATATGTAATATATAATAATTATGGCTTATATTGAATTTTAAACTTTGTCATATAAATAGCAGTATAATCCTCTCAGATTTATTTTTTTACTAGAGTGGCAGGTAAGCTTTAGTAAATACGTAAGAATTTCTTTATCATGTAATGTCTGCAGTGATTCCCTCCACTACAAATTTTAATCAGCTAGCTTATGCCTCCTCAAAATGCTAATGCAATATGACCTTTAGCTCTACATACCTGTTGGAGATGGCCTAAAACATTAATTCTGCAATCAAATATTCCTTTCCCCTCTGAGGAGTACAGGTTGTACAGGAACTCAGTGGTGTAATGTTCATGGCATTTCTCATTGCTGATAAAAGAAAGAATAAAATATTGTATAATGTAAGCAAGTACAATTATATCTTTTGTAGAAAAGGTGGTACAGAAATTTATTTTTTTCCGGAAAACAAAAATGTTAACTTCTGAATAATAAATCTGTCTGTAGCAAGTTTTGTCTACTTTTGGCTCTTTCTTTTAGTGTATCCATGAATCTTTCTGCCTTTTTAATTCATAAGAAAGATCTCTGGTGCAGCTTTTCCCCCCTTCCCAAACAAGAAAATGCAAAGTTTTTGTTTGAAACTAGTATTAAACACATGGAGCATTGACAGAATTATTAATTCTTAACTTTCTGAAGACAAGTAGGTTTTCATTTTATTGCTTGCTTTGTATTTTTTATTAATTGCTTTATGCTGCAATTTTACTTTTTCTTTGGGGACATATACATAATATATAATATGTTACAATATTTTAAATGCTGACATCTGTATGAATATGAAGGAAGGCAAAGGCTTTGGAAAGAACCATTTACGAACCACAAAATATAAAGAATTAATCATTACTAAATTTTTACCCCATTAACAATATACAAGGAACTGAGGAGGAATTGGCCAATAGCATCCTCCAATTTGATGTTCTTTAGCTGTACTGGCCTGCAAACAGCATCGTCTCTACCAGGTATATGATGGGAATTTTAATCCAGCACATTTTCAGGATATCAGAAAGGGAGAGATAACAGGAGCTCTTGTTTAGCAACCCCAATTCAGATTAGCAGCTCTATTATTAAGTGAAATGTTTGCTAGTGGAAAGTCATTTGACTGCCACCGTGTTTATGATTTAACTTCAGTTTTCCTTTTTTTCCACTCCTCCACCCTTTGGAATGCTCACGCCAGCACTGGGGTAATTAGCAAGAAGAGAATGGGGAATGCACATCAAAAGGAATATGGTGGTGCGGAGCTGCAAGTACACAGGGCAAACAGCTAGTGTAATTGTATGCAGGCATTAGTTCCAAAGTTATTTTTTTCAGCACCTGTTGTAACTTCAAACAGTTGCTAAATGAGGCAGTTGGTAAGCGAGGTCCACTTGTAATGTATATTATTAATACACCAAACCACTGAACATCAACAACGCAAACTATTTTAGTTTTTGCACTTGAAAAAATCTTTTTTCTCTGCAGCCCACTAGATACCCACAGATCAAAGCCAATTTCTCAGGTTTGAAAATTATTAATTTCTCTACATTTCAGAGACTACAATGATTTCTGTTCTGTTGAATCATTGCTCAGTTACAAAACATTAAAAAAGGTACAAAGTTCACACTCTTTCAGTGTCGTGTTGCAATAGGAATGCGCATCTTCTTTGACAATTCAAAGGACAATATGTCCTTGTTAAAATATTTCTATGACTTACCGGAGTACCAGACCTCTCTGAATATCTGTTTTCATTTTGTCAGTCAAATGTTCAACATTCGCCTGGCAAGATAAAAATTATAATAGTTTTTATTGGAACATTTTTTTTGCTGATCAGAGTAAAAAAAGTTATTTAGACAAAAGGAGGAGGAAATGACATTTCTGAGCTACATAGAACAAGATTAGATAAAAAATAAATGCTTTGTTCATGTTGGACAGAATGACTAGTTATCAGTGCAACAACTATCTGACAAGTCCAGATCAGTCAAAAATGTTAAAGAGAGAAATTTAAGAAACCCAGACCCTGTCTGTATCTTTTGTTCTGAGAATCCAGGGCTTCACCTCTCATATATCATTAAGAACATAAGCTACAATGACAACTACGGAATTCTTAACTAAATAAATCTAGATCCAATGTTTTCAGGCTTACATGGCTCTAGTTCAGAACAAATAATGAAATAATCAAAGTGACAGAAGCACTGGCCACTGGATCATGTGTTGTTTTTCTATCTATACAATTACTATCTCTAATCACATATTTATCACAAAAGACAATATGGTTTCACCCACATACTGTATAACTGTCATCTGGGATACAAAATGCCTCATAGGCATAAATAATATAAATTCCATTGCTTTTAATCACAGATTTTAATGGGAATGAATACAAGCTTTTTCATTTGCTATGTAACGTTAATGCTAGATTAATATGTTCATATATGTGTCAACTAGGGATAGACACAACCATTTAGCAGTCAGTTTAGGTAGGAGTGTTAAAGAACCAGAGAAGGAATTTAAGAAATCTGTTTCTTCTCATAGAATGCAATCAACACTGTATAGTTGGCAGCCATTTCATGATAAGGATCTGGTGCTATGATCTGGAGTCACTATGTATATCTCAATGCATACAATTCATACAGTACAGTTGGTAATCTTTTTTAGTTGGGGCTGCACATGGAATTATTTTGCCCCCCAACTTTTCAATTTCCAAGATCCACAGAGATATTACCAGACTGGGGAGAGATTTTTTTAAATCCCATTTTACCTTTTTTTTACCTTTTTTTTTTTTAAGCTGTGAGTGTTTGAAATAAGTGTAAAACAAGAACATTAAGTCTTGTACAGGTTTAATCTGCCTGTATCCCCCGTTTTCTTTTATTGGGAAAATACACATTATACTGTCAAACATGTACAGCTGAACTTCAGGAACTGCATAACGGGAATCACAACATGCAGAGGGAGGAAAGAGCATATATAGTTCATAAGCAACCCAACCTGATATACGATATTCTACATTTGCACATAATGTTATTTACACAATAAACAGAAAAAAACGTTTTCACACATTTTCATTTTCTTTACCAGCACACCTTTAAGTCATGAATGGTGAAAGGGTCTTCATAGATGTAAGCAGCATCCGCTCCCACTGCAATTCCTGTCACTGTTGACAAGTAGCCACAATAACCCCCCATAGTCTCCACAATGAAGACACGCCTTTTGGTACCTGAAGCAGACTGTTTGATGCGGTCACAGCTCTAAATGGCAAGAAATGAAGAGGCAAAAAATTACCTGTTCAGATATTGGAAGGCATTAAACAGTTATAGGCTGCCAAGTCATGCAACTACGCTGGTATGCAATTGCTTAGCAAGAACAAACCTGGCTTAGATCACAGTACAGCATTCCCAAACTCAACAGAAGAAATTGAGATAGATGATCTCAGTTATCATCACTACCCCCAGCAAATGTGAGGGACAAAAAATATTCCGACCTGACCAGTTATACTTCAGAATATCAAGAATCATCACATCTAATGTAAAGACCATCATAAAAACTTGTAAAATTGGGTCCAACTTGACTTTTGACTACAATGACTTATGGCAGAAATTCTGGTCCCAATTATGGCTGTAAGTCGAGTGCGACTTGTATGCAGAATTTTGAACAACAAAGCCTGCCACTCAGTATCCTACAAAGAGTTTGAGAAGAGAAAAAGATACAGAGACAGAGAATCACAGCAGATATAATATTATAAAAACTGAGTGAACATCACCAAAGAATCCACTGTGTAAATAAAGAAATGTTTCTTGCCAGCTTATCTTACTAGTGTTAGCTCTCCCATGCCTTTTGGACATGAGTCTGAATTCTTTGGCCCAATGCCTGAAATCTGTTTTCTTAAAGTACCTGATTCTCTTACAGTTAACCAGCCAATATGAAGAACAAGGAAACACTTAACTTCCTTTCCTCTTTAACCCACTGTTTCCTCCCCTTATTGGAGACTGTGATTGAAACAGCGTATAAAGACAGTGGCTGTGATTTGAGAATACTTAAAAGGTCTCTCTGATGGCCATCAGGCCACTCGTAATTAAGAATGTAATTAAAATTACAACAGCACTAAAAAAAAGTGACCTATGACCATTTTTAACAGTTGTAGCATCCCCATGGTCACATGATCAAAATTCAGATGCTTGGCAACTGACTCATATTTATGGCAGTTGCAGTGTCCCAGGGTCACATGATCATCTTTTGTGACCTTCTGACAAGCAGAGTCAATGGGGAAGCCAGATTCACTAAGCAACTGTGTTACTAACTTAACAACTTCAATGATTCACTTAACAATTGTGGCAAAAAAGTCATAAAATGGGGCAAAACCCACTTAATAACTGTCTCGCTTAGCAATAGAAATTTTGGGCTCAATTGTGGTTATAAATTGATGACTATCTGTAGATTAATCTTTTCCCTTTTTCATGATACAGAATTCATGATTGAAAGTAATTACAGACATACAATATAAGTACTTTCTCACAATAAATAATACATAAATCATAAAACAGGACAATAGTTCTTAACTTGTCTTTAAATAGGAATTATAGAAACATGCCATTCAAGCAATTTATAACATTTTTACTACTTAAACAATTAGTAAATATTTGATTTACTGGAAATGAAACATCTGTGAGAGGGAATACTCCAAATAACTGCATCTTGAATTGTGCAGACAGAGAGAGAAATGGGCTTCCTGGGATTAGTTATAATTAGCTTATACATTTTTAGGAAAATACTTGAAAATATGCAGTATCTGTTGAAACCTGATAATCAAAGGAATGTCTGGGCAGGATGTCTACAAATCAGATTTATGAGTCTCAGTATTACTCCATGTTCCTCACTTTTTTGGCCATTTACAGAGAAGAAATGCATTGATGTAAGGATGTTTAAACAATTTATCTGCCAATCTGCCCTAATTCCCTGGAATATACAGTTGCAATAACCGCAGCTCACCTCCATGGCAGCATTGACAGCTGTATCAGATCCCAGACTGAAATCAGTGCCAGGAACATTATTACTGATGGTAGCTGGTATCACACACATGATGATACAAAGCTCATCATACTGCCCACGAGCCTCCACCAACTGTAACACTCCTTCATATGCCTGCAAAAGGGAGAACAAATTGTAAGTCTAAGCCACAGCAGGGAGTCTAAGAACTGGAGGGCAAAAAGTGTAGGAGAAAGACAACTCTTGACTTTGAATGAACTTGTTTTGAATTCTGAGCTTATATTATGCAGAGGGTAAATTTGCGAGAATTACAGTTGTTGATAAAAATGCATGATTAAAAAAAAATATGCAGACTAATATGAAGACTGTATAAAACGTATGAAGTTGCTTTATAACATCAAGACCAGAGAATTATTTATCTCAGTGTACTTAGTGTACATTGTATTGTGTGCTCAGTGCCTAGTTTTCCACCCTCATCATCTACTTATCAGGAAATCAGCTGCCTATTTTTTGTTGCCATTAATCAACTGTTGATGGGTGTCAGGGGGTAGCATCCCATTGCCATTCACCATCTGAAGCAGATCATGGGAAAGGCCCTTTCCTTATCCTTTCTTCTAAGTAACCTTGCTCAGTATCTGCTTTAAGAAAAAGGGAGGAAACAGTATGACTGATATGTATGTGTACAAATGTGTATGAGAAATAGTGCATGTGAATGGGTATACTGGCAGCTGATTCAGCAGTCTGTACTGACTGGCAGACTTCCAGCCTTACCTGAAAACTAGTGAGTGTAGCTTGGGTGCTTTGCATGAAAAAGTACCAATTCCACCATAGAGCTATAGTGAGAGAGTGACTGCATAGAACAATGGTGGCAAACCTATGGCACGGGTGCCAGAGGCGGCACTCAGAGCCCTCTCTGTGGGCATGCAAGACGTCACCCCAGTCCTAGGCTTTCAGCTGGGTTTTATAAAACCTTTTCGCTTTAGGCCTCCACTGCCGTGTACAAAAAAAAAAGAGGTTCAATCAATCAGTCAATTTCAACTTCTCACAGGAAAAAAAAAGATCTTGCAAAGTTGGAATTGATTGATTGAACTTTTTAGTCCCACCCAGTCTGCTGTTACCACTGTAGCCACGCCCACCCAATGGGCCACACCCACCCAATGGGCCACATCTACCTGGCACCCGATGATGCATAAGTGGGTTTTGGGTTGCAGTTTGGGAACTTGGTCTCTAAAAGGTTTGCCATCACTGGCATAGAATAATGATTTAATCAATGTTCATTTAATTCTAGGCTTACATTCTATCCACGTATAATACTAACACTACAAATATCTCTGTTTAGAAAAGCCTTTTATAAAAAGGGTTGGGGGGGGAATGAAGTGAAGTAAGGTGAAAAGAGATAGTAATTAATACTGAAATGACACAACCAGTTTCTCAGTACCTCAAAACCTCCAATGACTAGCAGGGCCTGGATGTTCAATTTCCTAACATTTTCAGCAATCTTTTCCATACATGTCTTTGGAAGAGTTCTGGCAAAACAATAATAAAGCAAGTTTTAAACAAAAGTTTTTTCCAGTTAGCATATGCATATTGAAAAGCTATGTTCTGAGATTCTTCACAGTTATTAAACATAAATTTATGGAAGTAATTGATATATTGGCATTTTTCTCCACAAGAGAAAGTATGAAAAACAAAATACTGAAATAATTCAATTCCACATTAGAAAGGCAGATGCAAGATAAGATAAGAAGAACAAGAACAGTTCAAAAATAAATAGTGATTATTCATGTCTTTCATGGAGGTAGGAAAAGGTTGTAGAATTTATTTGAGGTCAAGGGCTGACTACGTCATTCGCATATCCTCTAACTTTATGGCGAGTTTCAACTTGACCTCCTATTCTTTTTATACTCAATGTATACTTTCTTGTAAGTTTTTATTGGCTTTGATAGCACTAACCGTTTGGTGCCCAACATGGATCCTCCACGGCCTAACCAGCCTGCAACATCATGCCAGCACAGTTCTCTGACCTGTAAGAGCAAATAATTAAGTCTGTTGTGATTTGCTCTATCAATCTCAAATAAACCAACCAATGCCAGTTTTCTGCCTTACAAACCAGTGGCAGATTAATATTTTATTGCATGAGAATTATTAATAACAATTCTTTAATCTGAAATTTTAAAACTCTAAGTGGCGCATTCAGAATTCATAAAGTTCCAAAGGAATATTGATGTCTAATTATTCTCATATCAGAGAAAGAAGACATCCAGGAGAAGGAGTAGTCTTTCATCTGATTGGAAGAAGACTTACCTGTCCTTTGCTTAAGCCTTCAAAGCCATCATTCACCACATACATTGTGTGACCCTGGCAAATGCCAACACGAACAGCCGATCGGACTGCTGCATTCATGCCGGCTGCTGGCGCGCCTACATTCAGAATGGCAATGCTGAAATTGCTCTGGTGGAAAGGAAAGACAATTAGCAAGCTACACAGAACCTGAAGACCCTAAAACTATGGATAAGCAATAAAAGTGGGTGTGTTTTAAAATAAAATCTATTTTCCTCAACACTCCTCCAACTCTTTTAAGGATTGAAGCAGGATTCAGAGATGTAAAGGTTGTCTCAGATATATCTTCTTCCTCCTTTCCCCCCAAAGTCCTTTTAAAAATGATAACGGGCAGGCCATCATATGTCATACAGGTCCTTGACTTACAACCACAGTTGAGACTGGAATTTTAGTCATTGAATGAAGGGGTTATTAAGTAAGAGGCCATATGTTTCCTTTGCTCAATGACCGCAATCTGGGCACTCTTGGTTGCAGATGTTAAACCATCTCAGGTCATTAAGCAGACAGATTGAAAGAGTTGCCTGCTGAAAGATTTTAGTTCCATGTAGAGATGAAATCCTCCTGGCAGGCAGTCCCTTTCGTTCTCAAATGTTCCTGCAGCCCCATGAAGGATTTCAGCTCCCCTCTGTGCATGAATAGAAACTCCTTCATGGGGCTGCAGGAATGAAGTTGAAATCTTCAGGATTTCAGCATTGTTCTGCAAACCACTGAAAGATTTTCTCTCCCCCCCCCTCCTTCTCCTTCACTTGCAACCTTCCCTGCTATTTTCCCAAATGACTTTCTGGGCAAGCAGACAAGAAAGGTTGCAAATGGTAATCACATGATTGCGGGTGCTTGGCAACTGGTTGTAAATGCGAGCTGCATGCCAAGCACACAAAATATAACCATGTGAACACAGGGTGAGCTGTACAACTTTACAATGGCCGGAAGCTATAAAGCAGGGGTCCTCAAACTTGGCAACTTTAAGACTTGTGGACTTTAACTCCCAAAGCTGGTTGAGGAATTCTGGGAGTTGAAGTCCACAAGTCTTAAAGTTGCCAAGGTTGAGGACCCCTGCTACAAAGTACCTTTTCCGAGACCATCGTAACTTTGAAAAATTGTAAGCTGAGGATTATCTATAATAACAATTGTCAGTTCTCTGCCTGTATATCGAGTACTATCAGTGCCTTTAATTCAGAAAGCAGTTATTTTAACCTTTCTTCACATTTGAATTAAATATTTTCTGAAATAAACAAGAATAATGCAAATCTTGAGTCACTGTCATTGGGGAGAGGATTATTTAAATCTATATACAGAACATAAATATTGCATTTCTATCTACATTTAGGCATGGCGAAGTGTCAGTCACATATACATGACTGTGGAACATCACCACCAGTCCTCCTATCTCCAAACACAAGCACTCAGACAACTCATGTTCTTTCCTTTTCTCACCTTTTTCTGAGCTGGCTTCTGGTGTGCAAGCAGCTTATACATGTTCCAATTGTTTTCAAAGCTTCTGTAAAATAATTTTACAATCATATTGGTTACCATTTGACTGTTGTATTTTTTTTCTTTTTAAATTAGCAATTTATTTGTTAAAACACTAAAGGAACAAAATAAATAGCTACATAAAAGTAGATAGATAGTGGATAAAGAATAAAATATCAATGAATAAACAAATGGTTTATAATTATACAATTTAAAATTCATTCATTCATGCATTAATTAATTTTATAGAATTGGTTCACTGTATCATCTTAAGAAATAGCCAGTGGTGGGATTCAAATATGTGAACAACCGGTTCTCTGTGTGGATGCCGCTTTCGGAAGTTCAGTCTGGGCCTGGACCACAAAAAATTAGCTACTGGTTCTGCTGAAGTGGTGCAAACTGACAGAATCCCACCACTGGAAATAACTAAACATTCCTATAAATGTCTAAACATGATATTAATATTGATATCCCCACTATTTTATCAGTGTGCCAAAAATAGTTGCACAATCATGTAACGGAAAAAGGAAAAAATTAGAAAAAATAAAAATAAGATTTAAAAAAGAGAAAAATCAGCAAAAACATTAAGAAACTACATAATTCTAATGTATCAGATTATTGCATCAAAATATTTATAAATATGGAAATTGTTCTGATTCCTCTCTTTAAATCCATTCTTTTCCCCTTAACACCTGCATTCAAGAGTATCTGAGTTTGCCTTCTTATGTGATACATGATAAAAAGGGGCCATTCTTGATTAAATTTAATCAAAGGTCTGTTCTGATAGATACTATTAACTTTGCTATTGTGGTATATTCTCCAAAGTTTGGTTTCCAGGCTGAAACTGTAAGCAAAATACCTCTTTTAGTTACTATATCTCATATGCTGCCCCTCCTCAACCTATAACTATTTGGTCATGTTAGCGGGAATTCTGAAAGATACGATTCCAAGACATCTAAAAGGTAACAGGTTTCAGAAGACTAGCTAGCAACTGTCCAAATCCAAAGGGTGATAAAGTGTCTCTTTTTATCTCCTAATATTCAAGCTCAGGAATTCTTTTAAACTGTGACATGGGATAACATAACTGATGAACAGAAGCGGTATCTGTGTGAGATGCAAAAGATCCATACAAAAATCATAATATTTATCACGATATCATGATGCAACCTCCGTTCTCTCTAAATTGTAGTTAAACACTAGTTGACAAGAAGTAGAATGTGTGTTACAATGTTTGTTTCATTGCTTAACAACCCCCCTTGCTTCCCCACCAATATGTGCATATTTGAATCTGTAGATGTAATTTCTATGTGTTTCAGCTTTTCCTTGAAAATCACTTTCACATCTTTAGTGAATGATTTCTCTACCACGTTTCTGAAAAAAGTTCTTAGTCTTTTAAGATTATATTTTCATAAGCAATATCCAAGGACATTACTTATATTTTCAAAAAAGAGGCTCTAATTATTTCCTGGTCATCGTGACCATTTTAGAAGTATGGAAACAATTACTACCTGATTTTACTCAGTTTGCAATGTGTCATTTCCTTAATAAGCTATGTCACTTTTTTTAAATAGTCCGGCTGATAATCATCTCAATTTTCAGTCTGATTTAATTGTTTTAAAGATTTCTTAGTGGAAACAGGAAATAGTACCAGCCTGAAATTCTTTTCTTAGACGTCAAATACTTACTTGAAAGAGTGACAACAGTATAAGTCAAATCATTCAATTTCTAATGTTTAGTCTCCAAGGTGCCTTAAATAACTAAAATAATTCCAAACTCATACAAGAAACGATGTCATTAAACTCTGGAAATGACCACTATTTTCAGAAACATACAAACTATTTAGGGAAAAATTACTAGAAATGAAAGGTTCAACCAAATAATCAGTTAAAACTGAGGATATTGAAGGCTATGAAGGCTGGCTATGCCTTCCAGAAAGGTAAGAATGACCACAGCACGGTGAAACAGGGTTCTATATTACAAGTGACATCCATGATGCCAACACAACACTTCTTAGCATCTTTGACTCTAGATGATTGCATGGACTTGTTTTCTTGGTAACATTTTTGGAAGTTATTTGCTGTTACACCCTTTTCCTGGTCTTGAGATAAAATTACTGGTCCAAAGCCACTAACTGGCTTCTGTGTCTAACACAAAGTTTGGATTTCTCTACTCCTAATTCAGCATTTAACCATTAGGTTAGAGTGCTTTAATGAACAGAGAAGACTAGGTTATTTCTATAGCATGACAACCTGCAGTATACTGAAGATGTTTTGGCTTGTCTTTTCTCATTCACACTTCTACAAGCAGATAAAAGAAATTGATTCTCTTCTCATATTGAGAGATAGCTCTCACCTGCCTCTGAGCTGGATAGCTTCATCAAATCTTTTCTCATCCATAGCTTTCTGGACATCTTTGGTCTATAAGGATAAAGAATCACAAGGACGTTCTTGTGAGGAGTCACAAAAGAAATCAGGTAATACCATGTATGCAATGAGAATTATTATCTGTTTGTTCCAATTAAAGAACCAGCAAGTTAAGCCACTCAAGAATATATTATTATTTCAGAAAAACATGCAAAGAATAAGAAAAATAATTTGTGCATTGGCAGGAATACAGGGCAAAATGACTTTCTTTTGAATGAGGGATGGGGAAACTTTACATCAGTGTTTTTCAACCTTGGCAACTTTAAGAAGTGTGGACTTCAATTTCCAAAATTCCTGGCTGGGGAATTCTGGGAATTGAAGAACATACATCTTAAAGTTGCCAAGGTTGAAAAACACTGCTTTTAGGCCCTCCAGATTTTGCTGAATAACAACTCTCAAATTCTTCCCCAGTGGACATCTTAGGAGAAGCTGCTGGGAATTCAGGGTCACAAATTAATCACCCCTACTTTAAAGAAAACTTGAGCAAGGCCAAAAAGAGAGGTAGCCTCCTTCCTGGAACAAAATCAAGAATGACTCATAAGATATGAGTCTGTACTCAAAACTCTAAAACACTACACCCAAATACCACAATTTAAATGACTGTGACAAGTTATGCAAATAAGATAGGCCTGCAAGATATTTTCACTCTTTAAGAAGCATTGTTTTGTCATTTCTTTAAATTAATTTGATTTTGCAAAAACAAAAAAAAATATTGGAGTTCACAAAAATGTTATTTGTTCTTATAAAGAAATGAAGATAAGAAAAGAATCAGCAACCTTATCCCAGCCTTCACTGCTATTGTCCAATCATAGTTCAAGGCTTGTCTTTCCCTGCTCACCCCTGCCTTATGGATGCTGTATTACTGATTCACAGCCTAGGACTTGGGAGAAGTAGTTTACTTATTGATATCAATCCTTTATCTCCTAGTCCCTATTTGCTCTGTTTCCTGTAAAAGCAATCACATTGTTTTCCATTTTTTTAAACTTTCCTCAAGGGAAAGAAAAACTGAGCTTTTAGGTATTGTATCTCAGATGCATATTCCAATTACATCAACAGAATTGCCACATATTGTATATATCCTGAGTAGCTAAGACTACCATTCTCCAATCTGGAAATTTTTAAATATAGAGAAACCTGATTTCCCAGAATTCTAATCAGAGCTGCTAGGAACCTTTTGAGTTCTGAATATATTTGGGGAGCATCAGGATGTGAGCACCAGCAACATGAATTTTCAACCTCCTTATCTCCTCCATTTAGTTCTCCTCCCGCCTTCTCCCAGCTCCAGCTAAAAGCAAAGCCAACAGCATCCTATCCTGAACATATTTGGCTTCGGTGTTTCTGTGAAATACTCACCACTTGCACACATTCCATTAGAGGTAGGCGCACTGATTGGTTCCCAGACAGACTCACCACACAGGCTGGAGTATCTGGTGTTGCTTCCAGTAATGCCATCACTGCTTCCATGCCCATTTTGCTGCTCTAGGAGTACACAAGTGCATTTGTTGTAAGCAGGTTGGCTCACTATTGGTGTTGGATGTTAAGCAGTGAACCAGAGTTTCTTAGTGCAGCAATGCTGTAGTGAACAATCAATAACTACTCAGCTTCAAGGCTGAGAAGTACAGAGGAAAAAGAATATATTAAAATAAGGGCATGAGGGTAGGAGAAATAAATGCTGCAATTAAATTACAATGGGCACTGCTATCTTGACAGAGAGCAATCAACTGTTTTATGACTGCTTCCTAATATGTAGTAAAGGTTCTTCTCTAGTCACGCCATGCTACGTGTGTCAAGGGTATATGTCTTGAAAAAGCACCTTTGGGAGAGCTCAAGGCTAGATTCCTCCTCAGTGGTCTGTGATGATGTCTAGCTTTTTAGGTGAAGAGCATAACCACCAGAAAAATCTGCTTAGTACAAAAAATCTTGGTTTCATGTGACAAAACATATGGAAAAGCAACAGAGGAAGCTTCAGAGACATAGTTGTCGCTCCCTGATACATCCAATCCAGAATAATATAGAATGGGTAAGAGCCCCAAGATCAAGGGCAGCTGCTAGATTGTGGAATTGCAAAGCATGCAACGACATTTCTAATGTAGGAGAAGATGGCAGTCTTTGAGTGGAAGGCCATGAAGAATTGGTGTTCAGGTATGAAAGCTGCAGAAGGGCATCCTGAGATTATGATGGGGATGAAAGTGATACCTTAAGAACTTGTTTGTTACAGATTTGCTTAATGAAATAATCAAGGTACTTGGCCAAGAAGAAAATGAGGCTGAGGCATGGAACATATTGTTTTTGGCATTGCAATATTGGAGGCTGCTCTGGACAATAGGTGGGTAGTCAAGTGGGACTTCAGAAAGCTTGAAGACTTGCAGTGCCATGCCCAGTCTTGAAAGAACAATAGCTAATAAATGGACCAAGAAGATAGGGAAACTGAGAGGAGGAAAATAGTCATATCAGACTGGAGAAGATTTTTACAGTAGATAACACATATAAATTTCTCCTTCTGAAATCAATAAGATTCAAGGAAGACTAGAGAAAGTGTTGAATCCAGCAATGGTGATGCTGCTAAAATTGAAAATGAAGGGAACTGGTGGAATTAAATACCCACATTATACAGAGGCTTGAGCGGGAGTGGAGGACAGTGTCCTGAGAGGCCCTTTATCTCTTTCTCTTTGCTTCTTTTTGTCCTAAATGGAACTGTGTAGGTCTTTTAGCAGATGTAGGCTATTTTTTTCATGGTTTTCCTAATGCCAGTGTTAAAATTACAAAGTCTAGAGGGTCCTCAACAAGAAAAATGGATCTTAAATGCCTTCAAGACTAGGTGTGGTAGAGACCAGAAAGTAGTGAGATATGGTAGAAACTCTGCATTAAGACAGAGATTATGATAGCTTCAGAATGTGATGTCCTAAGAATTTCCCCCCAAAAAATGGCTCAGTGCCAAGAAGAGCAATTACACTTAAGACTATTCTGAAAATACCCAGCTGCATTTATAAATGAGTGTGTCTACTGCATAGCCTTAACCAAGTCCCAAAGGGCAAAGATTGTGTCCATCCAAGGGAGAAACTTTGCTATCACAATGCTGGCACTGGTAGAATGGGGACATCAACAGCCTTGTGTCCAAGGCCAGAAAGTATATGAATGGTGTTGATATATATCCTATATAGGCAAATGAACAAAAGGTAAATTAAAATTAAAATCAAGAGAAAAGGGTGACAAAGTACAAATACTAGAAGTAACATGAGGTCTAAGCATACACCTATTATTTGTGTGATGGTAGAAAGCAAGCTAGAATTTGAGCAGCAGCTGCATACAACTGCTGCTATGCACAGGGTAGGATTCCTGCTAATAAATTTGGTTAATTGTAAAACATTATGAAGCATTCTGGGCAGGCACTTAGTTCATGAATCACCAAGGTCATCATAAAAAAACAAAGGTTCATAATAGGGTTGATGGGAAAAAATAACTTTCAAAGCTTCGTCTGCAATCAAATAACAATTTTTTTTCTTGAACGTCACACATTGTGAGGCAAGTAATGTCTATCGCACACAGTAGTTCTCTCCTGCTCGGGTTTTGCAGTAAGCCTGGCATCTGTTTCATGATAGTTGTCCTCTAAACTATTTTCACCCTTATTTATGTACTGCTTCACAGCCATGGAACAACTCCTTTCCAGAGAGAAGAAAGAGATGAGATTATTAGACAGCTATCCTACAATATGACATCTAACTGAAGAAGAGAAATTAGCTTTCCTTGAATATCTGACCTTGGTAGTGTCCAGATACAACTGTCTTTACTGCAGATTAATGCTTCTTCTTGGAATAAAATCAGTAGGCAAGGTTACCCAAGAGGGAACTGCCAAATTATGTCAGAAACTGGGTAAGTTCCTCCCATCCAGTAGCACCAAATAAACCCACAGGTTGAGAAATAAGATCTGGAAACATCAAACTATTCAACTGTTCTTTTTAAATATATTATTCCAAAAGGAGGAAACCATGGAGCAGAACACAAAAAGTTAACTTCAGGATTCAGACTTCCTGGTTTAAAGGTTTCTAAGCTGTCATACATGACTCCTTGGGAGGTTGTACATAGATATGAGGGAGATTTCAAATTTGGGGGAACTTAAATAGGCAACACATTATGGAGTTATTATTTAGTCATTATGTCACACTTACCAAGACACGATCAAATGCAGATGGGGTCCCACCACGCTGCACATGACCAAGCACAGTTACACGAGTGTCAAAGCCGAGGCGTTTGACAACCAGCTGATTAAAAAGAGGGGAGGAAAGGATGATGCATTTTACATTCTTGCATTCCCTACCAATACAATGCCCTCCCCCTAAACAAAATCAGAGACTGCTATAGATCAAGAGCTTCTACAAGAGAATCTATATTAAAGCTGCCCAAGTTGAGTTTCTCAACTTTGTATAGAGTTAAGGGCTGAAAAAAAATAAAAGAAACACATAATCTATGCAACTATTTTCAGAATTTAGAAGAACCTAAAACAATATTTTTCTCCCTTTGTTTTCAATGTCTGGTTCTAACCTATTAATTTGTCTCTTACCTCCTTCACATAGTTAGAGGTGATGGCCTTCCCATTGCTGTCTATGGCACCTTCAGCAATTATGATTATATTTAGTCGGGATCCTCTGCTTCGGGCCTGTCCAGATAAAAATATAAGAAACCAAACAACTGATGGACTCCAGGGCAAGAGACTTTCACAATCCTAATATTAGCACCCTGAGTTTTTAATCACACAGAAACATAGTACCCTACATGTAGAAAAAATGGAGACAAAGCTGACCACGCTTAACTGGTCCTGAATTTCTGACACCATAAACCTCAAATCTGGAAGATTTCATCTCTCATCCTTCTTTCAACAATTTTGTTTATGTTGGGCAGCTTGTAGTAACTGTGCACAGTATTCAAATCCAAGCAAGTAAGCATGCCTCAGAATCTATTTAGGCAAATTCTTTATCTGTCAGCTGTTCCTTAAAAAAGTTAGCTTTTTCTAGGGTGCATTGTAAGCCATATTAGCTCAGGGAATACATATTTGAATTAAAATAGTATTAAAAACCCCTAACATTCTGGAGAAATCTGGAATTCTGGAGAACACTGGAAGGTTTCTCCTTGAGGTCATGCAATACCTTTTCTGGACCATGCCATTCCAGGGACAGGTTTGGCAATTTCCAGAAATACTCCTTCACATGTTCAAGGTGTTCTGGCTTCAAAACAGGCTTGTTACTTCTGGAAAATATTGGATTAGCCCTGGAATGGCAAGATATCAAAAAGGGAATAGAATGTTCCAGAATACTTCAGAACATTATATTCTCAAATCTATGAATTTTGCACATCCCTATAAATATCAAGTGTTTTTTAAGTAAACTAGGGCAGATCTTTTCTATTGTTTATCAGCATATTCTGCCTTTTTTTTTAAAAAAAAATGCCCAAATCTTTACAATCATATCTTATTTTTATAGGGGTTGTAGTAGCACAATGGTTAGAATGCAATATTGTAGGCTAACTCTGCCCACAGCTAGGATTTCAATCCTGACTGACTCAAAGTTGACTCAGCCTTCCATCCTTCTGAGGATGGTAAAATGAGGACCCAGATTGTTGGGGGAAATATACTAACATTTGTAAACTGCTCAAAGAATACTGTAAGCACTATGGAAAGGTATATAAATTTAAGTCCTATTGCTATTGCTATTATTTCTTAAAGAATGTCTCTAGGTCTCACGGGAGGGGAGTCCACAGGCACTTTTTAAATAATGCTAGCCACTGATACTTTGCAATAAGACAGCAGCCAGATTTTATATAAAAATAATCTTTTTTTTAAGCCAGGTTGCACAATGATACTTATAAAGGTATTTGTAGGAAAAGTGAATTCCACAAGCATTGTCTAGCATGAGCTAGCTTTATTTAGTTGAATTACTAATTCTTACCTCACCAAGCCGTTCACACATAAAATCCTCCCAGCCATCCTCAGGGGGTGATTCGGGAATGAAAAGCCAGTCAGCTCCAGAAGCCAGCGCTGAAACTAATGCTAAGTATCTGGAAAAGGAGAATAGTATCATCTTGTGAATGGCAGCTTTGATGTTTATTAAAGTGAAAGAAATGGTCCTGAAGACTGAATGGAGGGAGCTGGGGGGAGGGAGGATTTCATAATGCATAAAGGGGGGTGTTTTTTAGATTAGCCCTCCCCAGCTAGGAAATTGTTAATTTTTTTCCCAGTTCAACAAGTAAACAACTCTTACCCACAGTGCCTGCCCATCACTTCCAGCACAAATGTTCTCTGGTGACTGTAAAACAAAATTAGAAAGTAAAAGCTTATCACCCAATGCTATCTTAGGTGAAGATATAAGTGCCTTACAATAATAAGTTGCTTTTATAAAATGAAGGGGGGGGGGAAACAGAGGAAATTAAGCAAAATAAAGTGCTCAGTTTACAGAGAATAAGGAAGCAGCTTCATTAAAACTAGCCACACCTTTTGTGCTTGTGACAATGACAGTGAAGAAAAGATATAAGAAATCTTGTGTTCACCTCTGGGCTGTTGTAGTGATGGCATCAATCACTTCCATGATGCGGTGCAAGGCAGAATCAGTACCAATGGTCATGTCAGTGCCACAAAAATCATTGTCAATGGAGCCCACAAGGCCCACAATATTTAAGTGACGGTATGTCTGAGATATTTCCTCAGTGATTTTTCCTATATAGAAAATGAACAAAGGGTTGTGAGTCTTAAGAATATCTCAAATGAACTGTTTCCAAACACAATTAAACAAAAATTATCCTACATCAAAGTAAATGGAGGTTATTTCAATTAAAATCAGGTTATTCTTTTATTGCATTTAAATGGTATTCTGATAAACTGTAAATTATATTCTTTGTCTTGATTAACAGTTTGCCTGCAAAAACAGGACAGATATGTCATATCTATATAAAAGCACTGATTTCACTAAGTTTGTGTTTCATTGGAACTGAAGGCTGATTTTTATTTCTTTTATTTTTATTTCCATTATATGTTTCATGTTACAAAAATGCATAAAGAGCGGCAACTGACTATTAAAAAGATTCAGCAAAAGATTCAATGGTGTTAAAAGTGAGGATTTTTTAAAAAAAAACAATCATAAAATCATAGGTCTGGAAGGGATTCTGGAATTCACCTAGCCCGGGATAAAATCCAGAATTACAGCATTTCAGACAGTTTGTAAAGGAATTTAGAGTGGACTTTGGGAAAAGGTGAAAGAATTGCTAAGGAGGATAGGGGGAACAAACCATTAAGGAGGGACTTGAAGAAGTTACTCACAGTTTAGACACTGAAGCAAGCAATGGAAAGAAACTCAAAATAATCCTGCTTTGATGCTGTTTGGCATAAAATAGTTTTCTATTTGACCCTACAACAGTAAAGTAAACTCATAGAATGTTTTTTGATGATCCACTTTGAACAGGTAACTTAGATGGTCTTCTAGCTGCTTAAACATCCCAGTGAAGAAGAATCTGCTACTTCCTGACACAATCTGTTCTATTGTTGAACAGCTATTATCATAGAAATGTTTTCCATATAACCAATTGAAATCTTACTTCTTATAATTCGAACCAGTTTGTTTCCCTGTTACAGAACTACTCTGAAAAATTTGGCCATTCTTCTTTATGATAGCTCTCCAGATAATACAATATCTCCTCACAAAATTTTCCCAGGTTAAACATAGTTAAAATGTCCCACCATTCATAATTTCTTTTTTCCTCTAGGTCCCTTGTCATCTTGGTTGTTAATTTCTGGGAGGGTCCAGTTGGTCACCATTTAAAATATTATGCCCAAAATTGGAAGTACCAAAGCAGAACAAAGAAGAACAATGATTCTTTTTGATCTTGACTCTAGAGATCTGTTGATGTAGCTTAGGATTACACATGTATCATTTCTGTATCACACAGTTGGCTCTCATTCAGCTTATGATCTAAGACATCTAGAACTCTCTTTTCTGCATGTGCTGCAACCCAGTATGATCTTCCCCAACCCTGCAATTCTAAATCATATCTCTGATTTTTCCTACTGAAATTGATGATTTTTCATTGTCCTGTTGAAAGTGAACTAAGTAACTAAGTACGGTCCATGGGGTCACAAAGAGTCGGACACAACTTAATGACCGGACAACAAAATAAATACATGTGTTGATACTATCTTGCATCCTTAGAAGCATTATTTGGTTACAGTCTTTTGGCTCTCAACATCCAAGGTGATTTTCAGAGTGAATTATATGAAATGCAGGCAGCAGCCTGGCACCAATAGTACGATGTTAGAGGAGGTTTATACTTACCTTCTTCGACCAGTTCTTCCAAAAGACCACCCCACTCTGAGCGGAAGATATTTGCACCAGTCAGGCTGCCATCGCCTCCAATGACGCACAAGTTAGTGATGCCATGCTGTACAAGGTTGTAGGCAGCCTGAAGGCGACCCTCCCGTGTGGTGAAAGCTTTGCAGCGGGCACTGCCAATGATAGTGCCTCCCTTTAAACAGAAAAGAAAGCCTAATTATGAATTAAAAAATTAGATGACTGCAGAAATTAATAGGAAAAAATGGTATTGAAAGTGTATGAGTTCCAATGGTAAACTAATATTGGTGTTTTCTAAACAGGAACACAGAAGAAACAAAAAGGCTATGTGGCTCTAGATTTAAATAAGTTTAAGTTGGTATATGTTTTTGTTTCGAAAGCACACACCCCTGAACTTACAAAAAGAATACATACAATTTTTTCATTTTTCTATTTTCTAACATTGTGAAGCATCAATTGCCAGGATTGGTGATACTGTGCAATCACTCACAAGATACCATTTTTAACATACCAATACATTGCAGAACTGACTGGAAAATATGCTAAATTCTGGAGGAAGTTATTTGTTTCTCTATTATATCCCAAGCAGATGGCTTTCAGAATGATAACAGGAAGTTACTACAGTGATATGTGACACTGAGCAATACCAGCTCTGGTAGTTTTGAATAATCAAACTAGGAATCAAGGGTTATTAAATTAGCATTTGACCGTTTCTGTTTAGCCCATCACAGACACCTCTTAATTAACCCAATTTTCTGTTGCTATGCCTGAAGAACTTAGCGGATTCTGCTGCTGCTGCTGCCTGGTATTGGGAACATAACTATAATCGAACAATCATCTTCTGAACACCTGCCCCCTCAGCTCAGGATAAGGATAACTCCTTTGAAGGTTGACATAATAAATTTACATCTACCGATTTGAAGCTTTCGACTATTACTTGTAACACAAATAAGGGCTAAACCCACAAAAAAAATATGGATTTAATTAGTTACAATGCTAATAAACTGAAGAGAAATATGGTGAGGTCAGGAGTAGAAGAGCATGTTGCTAGAAAGATTATTATTTTTTTAAATTGGACTGCTATCAAAACCAGTTAAAGCGTGCAAATCAAACTTGTTTAACTGCTAAATGACTTCTTTTAGAGAAGATTTGGGGATAATTTATATGGCACATGAAAGAAAACATGGCATAGACATGGCAGCCTTGCTCAAGCCTGTATTTATTAGTAGCAGAAGCTACATCAGCAGTAAAGGAAGACAAAGAGAGACCCATCCTATAGAAACATGCAACACCAGAATGTTACCTGACAGAAAGGAAACACACCAGTCAAACTGGGAAAGGTTCTAAGAAGAAGGAAAAATACAATACTTTTGTAAGTGAGGTGGGTGGGTCTAATTCAAAGACATTCTGACAGTCAGGTCCATCTAAGAAGCAATTCTAATACAATCCAATCCTTAACTCCTGCAGATGTAGTTAATTTTTTTAAATAAAAAAGTCATCTCACAATGTTCACCAAAACCAACCTTTCCATTTTTCAATGACAAACACAAATTTAGGGTAATGTCGCCAGGACAGCAATTTCTAAGTTGACCTTGTTTAGAAGTATTGAGGCTGCAATTCCAAGAATTCCCAATCATCCACAAGTCTCACTAGAAGCTACTCTGGAAGGTGTTAGAGGATTACCAAAGTGAGAATGGGGACATGGGTCATTAACCTGCACTATTTAAACACCTATGTTAAGTGTGTGGCTGCAGGGGGCAGGGATCTAATTAAAAAAACCTGTAAGACCTATTATATAACTTCCTTGGCTTAATCTAAAAAAAAGTGAAAATGTAGCAGCAGTTCATAAAATTGAAGAACTGTATCATACAGCAATTTACAGTACATGAAAAATCATTTATCATTTAGGGTTGTTTGAAGGGATAGATAAAAAAATAATATTATCCCTTTATATTATTATCTCAAAATTGCTCTTGCTATGCAACAAGCTCAATCTTTCCCAAAAGTGGGACAAAGGGAAAATCATAATGAACAAAATAAACAAATAAACATGCAAGAGAATCAGAACAATCCCATAGGTTGCTCTGAGAGTTGGATGAGGAGAAGCTAGGTATCACATGTGCTCAGGAGATCCAGATTGGTGGGATATATCAGACAGGAAAGACATGAAACAACCAAATAGAAAATTTATCTGACTGGATTCCTTCCTCATATCTCAGTGGAAGACACTCCCTAGATTTCCCTAGGAAAATAATCTTTCCTATTTAAGTTGCAGTAAAGTTTACATGAATAATTTCAATGAGAAAGAAGCCCTGCAAGACTCAATTCATTACCAAGATCTTTCCAGATAGCAAAATTGGACAAGCTCTCTATCTGGGTTCTTGAAGAGCTATTAGCCTGGACCAACGTTACCAGTGTAGAATAATTTTACAGCCATGGTCACATATAGAAGTAAATTTAAGGTTTCTAATTTAATAAGGTGGTGGGATTCAGCTGGTTTGCACCACTTTGGCAGAACCGGTAGCTAATTTTTTGTTGCCCAGGCCCAGAACGGACTTCCAGAAGCAGCATCCACACAGAGAACCAGTTGTTCACATATTTGAATCCCAACACTGTATAATATGAACATATGGCATATCAGTGCCTGCAGTTCTTTTGCTCATTAGTTTCATAAATAGAAAAATGAGATAGTTTTCCATTAAATGTGAATCATGGGTCTTGGAGAGGGATGTTGTCTAACAAATCAGGACTGTAAATCAGCTTTAAACTGCTTTTTGGCTTAGAATTTCTGTCTTTTGCTGTTAACAAATTCATTAATTCCCTATTTCAACATAAAGGTGAGCTCTTTTTTGTTTCCCAGATGTGACTGTATGAATAAAAGGACTGTGCATAATAGTATCTTAGTCATGCCATAATAATCAAGCCATGATTCCTGGTTCACAATTATGGGCATTGCTAGCTAATAGAAGGTAGTTGTTCATCTCTTGCCACCCAAAAGCAAAGAGTGACAATAGAGCAGGGAGGCAAGGAATGTTGCGAGTCCCGTCCCCTAAGGAGATACATCTGGCGGGATCCAGAAGAAGGGCCTTCTCCATGGTGGTTCCTCTTTCTGGAATATCATCTCTCCAAAAATTAGACTGGCCCCCACTCTAACACTCTTTCGGAAGGTGCTGAAAAAGTGGTTCTGCCAACAGGCCTGGGGAACCCGGAGCGGGATGGAGTCCATTAAATGACTAGTATGAATGTGTGTTGTCGCCGGGGTGTGTACGTTATTTTATTATTTTTATTATTATTATTTTTACTTCTTTTATGTGGTATTTTTATATCTGTGTAAGCTGCCCTGAATCGCCATATGCGAGTAGGCAACAATATAAATTTTCTAAATAAATAAAATATTCCAATGCTTAGCAGCATACAAGGTTTAGTACTCCACAATTTAATTGTCTGAGCCATAACTGTTTCTCCCGTACTGAATTCATATAAAGTATTATAGATTCTATCTTGAATAGGTTCCTATTTCTTCCTAATAACAGGGACGCTTTGAAAATAAAACTGACTCACGTCTTATTCAGTAAAATTTGAAGAAGCACTGCTATTAAGGCAAAGGAAGGCATAAGAGAGTCAAGGCAGCTCATAGTCATCTGACTGATAAGCACTGAGTCCTGGTACAACAGATAGGAAGACTGAGTCCACTGACTACGGTATGTTCTAGTACAGTTCTATTTTCAGTTCTTCCTGAAAATGGGAATCAATTATTACCCCAAACTCAGAAATTTACACTTAATTCAAATTACTCAGAGAGTTAAGACAAAGCTGTGTACCATGAAAGGCTTAGATATGAATATAAGACCATCTAATTACAGAGTAAGAAGTCAGGCAAGATTAGCCTTACCAACTGAATAATATTGGACACACTGAGCCAATCTGCTTGCTTAATATTTTCTCCTCCTTCCACTAATCCCTCGTAACCCTAAGAAGAAAAAAAGAAAGTTTTGTAAAATACCATAATTGTACTACTAAGAAAACTTTATTAAAGTTCATTTGCAACACAGAGAATTATCTACATATTCCAATATCCTTGGCCTTACCCTTTTGTTTAAATTTACTGCAGGTTGCTACAAGAAGCCAAATTTAAAGCAGGACATATTTGCTCCACCATAAATTCCATTTAACTGTTTTTCATAAAATTGTAACCATGCAAAAGACTGACACGTGGAGGAAAGATCTTGAACTAAAACATTATAAAAATATAATAAATACATATTATCAAGAACATATCCAATGCAATATAGCAAAATTGGCCCAATGTAGTAATGTAGCATCTTGACTGCTGGAAGCTAATGTTTTTACAGTACCACAGCAGAATTGGGAGGATAGTTGAACTGTGAAAAAAATCATGGAAAAATTGTCTGGAAATAAAAGCAGCTAAGCAAACAGGTAGCCTGTTATCATAAATAAGGAATGTGTGGCCTAGTTAATATGTTATTTGGCCCTGATTTGATCAGCATTTTTGAGGGCCATATGTTCCTTATCAGTTTACTGTAGTTATATTTACGGTAGTTTGAATCTTGCCTCTGCCAAAACCTCAACAATTTACATTAAATACAGAATTTATTCTGCATTTGTATTTATCAGTTATCAAAAGGGTGAAAACATTTAACTTGTCAATGATGTTCCTCAACCATTTCTTAACTCTTAGATTTTCCTAAATTTCCTAAGATTATATTGCTAGGTCTGTTAGAATTAATCAATTTCTGCACCACTGTAAAAATATTTGTACTAGCACTTCCGTTTTCAAATCCTCTGATCCTTTTGCTTTCCCAGAAGCAATTTAAAAGAACTATTTCTATAAACACTTACACAACACAGGGGAAAAATATTTTGATAATAAATAAAAAATGTGAACCTCATATATCAGGAACACTTTAGCTCCAACATATATTCCCATGCGTGTTACAGCTCGAACAGCAGCATTCATACCTGGAAAAATGGAATACAAGTTAAATTATGACCCAGGTCATAATGCAGTATTCTGCACCCTAGCTAGTTTGTAAAATACTACCCTTCCCAAAACTAGCATTCTCCAAATGTTGCTGTTAGAATTCTCGGAAATAAGGTCAAGTCCCAGAAGACAAAAAGCATTGTAAAAACATTCCTGCTTTTTTTTTTTTTTTGCTAGATGCTATACAGGGAATTTGCACTTCACTGAAACTGAACAGAGGCAGAGTACAATTTTCCACATACAAGGAATATATCTCACTGAATACCCTTGCCCTTCTGAATAAGCAGTGAAAGAATTGCCTTCTTGTGCATGTACAGGGTAGCACTTTATTGTCTTGTGTTAGTGATGGGTTAAAATTCCTTGGGAAGAAAACTTTATGCACAAAAAAATAAAGTTTAAAAAGTAGCTGGTAAAGGAATAAAACAGTACACATGAAATCCCATAGAAATTCCACAGCATGTGTCCCTTATAAGTAAAATATTTATTTTTGCTAATCAGTTTTATTTATGCTTAGCTGCTAAACAAAAATGCCAAAAATGTTTGCTTCTTCCATTTGGGAGAATATGAAGGAAAAGAGAAAAGAAACTCTAAAAGAAACTCACAATAAAGTTAAGAGAAACAGATCCAACTTTCATTTAAAAAAACAAACAAAAAAAAACCAAATCTGTCATTACTAACAGAGAAATTTTTTCTCCCATCCATTCCATCTGCAGAGTTATTAACCAGAACAAAAGCAACAATATTTAGTGTAGGTGGAAGAAATACAATGATGAAAAAGATACAATTTGCAACTCAGATACCATTAATATTGGACCTAACCATTACGTAAGTGAAATTGAGATGCATAACATAATATCAAAGAATATCACATGCTATTTTTTAAATCATCAGCATAACAATGAAACTTGCTGTGCCCAAACTGAGCACCAGATTATTTTAATTTTAGGGTAAATTGTATTGATTTTTTAAAACTTCTCTAGTGTCTTATGAAGTTTCTGCCTGAGAGAAAAAGTAACATCCTATAGTCTAGGTTAGAGCATAACATTTATTTTTACTGAGTTACAAGCTGTATCACTGTGCTTTGAATAGATCTGCTATTTAGCTCTTTACTATTGAATGTTTGCCTAAAAGATTTTAAAGTAAAAATATTTTATATTTTTCTTTTTCTTTAATAAAATTTAATTTTGTTTAAAAAAATGAAACATGCTGTCTTTTTATTAGGACTAGCAGATTTGGGCTGTAAAAATCAGTACAACCACTAATGGCAGCAAAGCCTTCAAGTTTCTTGTATCTCTTGCTGCCATCTCAAGATATATTTAATCCAGACCTGGCAGCCTTACTTTTATGAGAGCTCCAAATGCATCAAATGTATTACTAGAAAAAG
This sequence comes from Protobothrops mucrosquamatus, assembly GCF_001527695.2. Lineage (NCBI taxonomy): Eukaryota > Metazoa > Chordata > Lepidosauria > Squamata > Viperidae > Protobothrops > Protobothrops mucrosquamatus. The sequence goes on along the minus strand of NW_015386576.1, from coordinate 542,409 downwards.
CTTGGCTATTCAGGGAAGATTCTTACTGCTTTTATGATGCTGGGTAGAGCCAATGTACCATGAAATGGCTCAAAGTTATATGATGAATAAATGACTGTGATTTATTACGAAATTTTAATTTATTACATTATGCAATTATAAAAAAGTTTGATATTGTTTCAATTTCTGACACTGATACCACATAATTCAGTTGTGCTGATTATGTTTTACCTTGGGCAGAGAAATGAAGCTCTTGCCTTTTCCCCTCTGTGCTGGGCTAAGACACACAGACACAAACACACATGGGTTGTGCTGACTTCTTGCAGGTCCCCAGGAGGAGCCTCCATCCGTCTTCTCCTCCCTGGAATTCCTTCAGGTTGGAACTTTCTAAAATGGAATATCCTCATATTCACTACACCCTAATTTATGTGAAAGGAAAGTCTTATGAAAGCAGGAAACTGAAATGGGCAAGTCCTCTAAAAGGATTGTTTTCCTTAATAAAATAACTACTGCAGGATGTAGATTGTTCCTTTTATTCACATTTCAATACTGATTCTTACTTGGCCTTGACTTAAAAATATTTTCCTTTTATACATATTTTGATACTGGCATGGCTTATTTTTATTTACTTAAAAATTTATGTAGCCACTCAACTTGTAACAAGCTCTGGTTGGCTCTCAATCAAAAATTAAAACAACATAAAATACTGTTATGACTAATAAAGGAGAATATTTGTAGCTCAGGGTTGCAATGAGGGATCCTTGGTGCTCTCTAAGCTTGGTTGTTTTCTTGCGAATGTTTCATTACTCAAACTAGGTAACATTGTCACTGCTAGCAAGAAAACAACCAAGCTCAGGGGGCACCAAGGACCCCTCACTTTTGTTAATGACTTTCAAGTAAATGTTGGCTCCTGGCAATTATATAGCTAGGGCCACACAGGGGTTTTGGGGGCAATATGTTTGGAAATGGCTTGTCACTTTCATCTTCTAAGACAGTGGTTCTCAACCTTTTTTATGCTGCGACCCCCAGCCGGTCGTAAGTCGAGGACTAAACCAGTCGTAAGTCAAGGACTAAACCGGTCGTAAGTCGAGGACTACCCAACCGGTCGTAAGTCAAGGACTTTCCCTGCCCGGGAGCGCCGCACATGCGTGGTTCCGCCCCCTGCGCCGGCCGAGGCGTAGCTGGCAAGCGGCAGAGACGGAGCAGGCCGACTACCAGCTGGCCCAGCTCAAGGGAGGTAAGGCGCCCGCCGGAAAAGGGGAAAAAAATGGTGGACAGCCTTGCTTGGCGACCCCCGTGAAATGGTCGATCGACCCCAAATGGGGTCGCGACCCATAGGTTGAGAACTGCTGTTCTAAGATAATTTTCAGTTTCTCAGTCTAGAATGAAGAAAGTATGACTGGCCAAAGTCAACCTATCGGCTTTCATGCTAATGTGAGAACTAGAATTCAGATCTCCCAATGGTAATCCAGCACTGTTAACTACATAGGATTTTTATTACAAAGAATTTTTCTATATGCAAAAAAACCCCCCAAACCACCCAATTTATCTGTTTTCCATTAAAACAAACCCATCAGATTCTAACTGTTTGTGGAAAACCATCCAATTATTCTATATAAGTGGGTAGTTAAGTCCACTGCTTTATAATCCAACCAAATAATAATTTTAGCAGAGATTCATCCAACAGCAATGATAGGAAACACTATTTGTAATGCAGGTACAAATTGCTTTGTCTTTGATCTCGGTGCCAGTGCCCTTAGGTTAACATTCTTATGTTCTCCATATATAGCATGTAACCAAGCATCCCTTGGCTGGTGAATCATGTTAATACTGAGGTTTATGAATGGATCAAATCCTAGATACCTAACCAACTTGTCACATTGGCTATATCTTGTTACATTGTTAAGTATGATGTCAAAATAGCAAGCAAACATAAAGCAATATTATTAAAAAGCATTCTGCTTATGCAGTTGTCATAAGGACTGCCCTAGATCCTCTAAAGCCGGGGTAAGCTGGCTCAGGAATTCTGGGAATTGAAGTCTACGAGTCATAAAAGAGCCAAGGTTGACTACCCCTGCTCTAAAGTATATTTAAATGTATACATTACTGTATGCCATTGAATTTTTTCCTAGTTTTTCTTCTACAATGACAATTTAACTACTTAGAAGCTCTTACACAAAACTATAATCAATGGTTGAGTACCAGTATTATGTAGGCTAAGTTTTGTTTAACAATGGTATGTGGAAAAACAACATTTTTGTTTCAATAGTTTTAATTACTACTGGAACTAATTTTTTTAAAAAATAGAGTAAGCCACTTTAAAATCTTTAATGAAATGCAGAAAGAAAGGAATATACAGACATTTATTCATTGATAGCTATAAAACATTTGATTCATCACATCTAAGACCACAGGAGTAGGCTGCTCTAAAAGATTCACCAAAGTTTTGAATGTGAATCAACATATTTTTTGTTTCTTTTGGCCAAACCACATTTTCTTATCCTTTGCACGAAATTCAGAAGCCAGCTGAATCCAAAAGGAAAGAAAAAAATGTATTGGCAAGTAGGTCACATACCAGCTACTCTAATCAACTATAGTAGATTAGGCTTAATTTGCAGCATTATTCAGAGCCAAAATAACAATTAATCTAAAGCTAATTTATAGAATTCCCTAAACTCCAATTATAAAATAAATGAATCCAATGTAGCCTTAATTTTATATAGGAATTAGTTTAATGATTTACTTTATCTCATTCAACACTCTTTCAAAGAATCGTGTGATCAGACATTTAGAGGAGCTAAGACTGCCAAAGACATGCTCAGCTGTTTTTCAGAGATATTGAAAATTAACTCTGAACTCTGCTCTGCCATTTCTTCTGCCTGGAATGGCCACTTACAACTGCCTACCTGCTGCTTCTGTATTTTACTTTGTTACAATGAAGATCAAGCTCACGTGGATAGATTGTGAGTGTCACGTTCTGTTCTCTTTGCATTTCTGCATTGCTTCTGAAATTATTTGGCTATATGGCAAGATATAGTGGAGCTGGTGACTATTAGGTCATCATGTTGTCCTCTACTTGATCATAAGGGAATTAAATCACAGATTTCCTGATTATACCCAGCTCTTTTTCTTTTCTACTGCCAAAAAAAGAATAGAAAATTTCAACATTCAGGACACAGTGAAGGCTTAGTTGTGAATGTATAAACTGTAACTCAATTCAGGCAAGACTGAGGAAATAGGCTGTTCTAGATAGAGTGAAATACTTGGATCTAGGATTGAAATCTAATAGCCTTCTGAAACCAGCAATGTTCCAGTCAGATTTGGTGACTAGGGGTACATGTAAGTAATTCTGATGCTGCATCATTTGCATTTCTTTCTAAAGTAGGTACAGTAGCTATTACTTCAATCCCTTTCTAGATCAGTGGTTCTCAACCTTTTTAATGCCACGACCCCCAACCGGTCGTAAGTCGAGGACTAAACCGGTCGTAAGTCGAGGACTAAACCGGTCGTAAGTCGAGGACTAAACCGGTCGTAAGTCGAGGACTACCCAACCGGTCGTAGGTCAAGGACTTTCCGTGCCCGGGAGCGCCGCGCATGCGTGGTTCCGCCCCCTGCGCTGGCCGAGGCGTAGCTGGCAAGCGGCAGAGATGGAGCAGGCCGACCACCAGCTGGCCCAGCTCAAGGGAGGTAAGGCACCTGCCAGAAAAGGGGGAAAAATGGCGGACAGCCTTGCTTGGCGACCCCCGTGAAATGGTCGATCGACCCCAAATGAGGTCGCGACCCATAGGTTGAGAACCGCTGTTCTAGATAGAACACTGAATACAGATGGGATTTTATTTCAACATTTGAAGGGCTGAAATATTGTTGGCCAGCCAAAGATGGTCTGGGGTCAAGATAACTGAAACATTACCTCCTTTTATTCAATCTTGAATTGAAGATAAGGGTACACAGTTTTTCACAAGATCATATTTGATCTTTGACTCCTGTGTCAGGAAAAGGAGCAGAACCAAGGGAAAGAAGTGGAAGTGACTGAGATGAAAATATTAAATTAAAATTTTATTTAAATCAGAGTTAAAAATTACTCCCAAGACTTAATACTTTCCCTTGTTGTTTGATTGCAAATTATAAACCAACAGCAACCTCTTGAGTGGCATTCTAGTTTTGAGGAGCTGCACATTGCCTTAGTACCTTAATTTGTGCATATCTGGTTCAAAAAACCCCATGTATCTCCCACAATGAAAATCAGGTATGTTGGTGGTAGACAGAACTAAAGTGGTGAACCAGTTGTGGAGCTCCCCCTAAGAGAATTAGACAAGTCCATTATTTGCCCATTTAAAGTAAGCTGTTTTATTCTATGTAACATTGTGTTCGATTTAAAATGTAGTCACATCCACTGCTTAATCTTACTACTTGTAAAAATCTACTTCTGTACAAACTATTTTATATAAAATGAATATATTAAAATAACCAAACAATAAAAGTATACAATGGGAGTGGAAGATGATTTGGAAAAAAAACTTGCTACTTTATCTTCTCAAGAATCTGCTACAAACTCCACTGGAATAGACAGAATTACAGATATAATTCATAGTTAAAATACCTATTGTTTGAAGGGCAACATATATTTTATACCATATAAATAAAAGATAGTGCAACCTATGGTTAGAATTCTGTCCTCAACTGGTTAATGTTAGGCAACTTCCTCTGAAGTAGGTTGCTGTTTCTAGCTCCATAGCTGGTTGTCTTTAACACTAGAACATTTCCATGTGATATGGAAAAAAATGTCAACAACAGAGATTAGGAACCATGTCATAGAAATGGAAAAGAGATTTCATCCAGCAATAATTCTGAGGTTGTAGAAAGGAGCCTTAAGGAGAGAGGAACCAAGGGAGGCAACAGTTACTTTAAAAAAGCAGCTAAGCTGGATTCTTTTCCATTTCTACTCCTCACTATGATTGATCTATGGCATGGGTGTCAAACTCGCCGTGTCATGTGACGTGTCACAACTTTTTTTGCATTGCTGGAGCTGGGGTGGGCGCAGCATCCATATGATGCAACTGGCCCGTAGGCTGGCAGTTTGACACCCCTGACCTATGGGAAGAATCTTAGAAGTTTGTTCACCGATTTTAAAATAATTAATGTGTTTTATTTACAATTTTGGTAAAACTTTGATTTTACTCATTTTAGTGATATTTGGATAGAATGGACAAAATTGTAGTTTGGATTTCATCCCAAATATTTGGACAAGATATTGCTCTCTCTCCCTGAAAGTAATATGAATCACAGACATTTAGCTTCAAAAGACACCTCTTACCCAGTTAGTTAACAAAACTGAGATTTTACATTGTTTAAAAAGCCTGTGCTACATACAAGTTTGGCTTGTTACCCTGAAAGAATAAATAAAAAGATTAAGCTGCTATAATTCATAGAAGTACCCTGTAGACAAAATCTATTGTAACTTTTCATTCTAAATTTGTCAGATTGTCTCATTATAACTGAGAAGAAAGATTACATTGTAGAAAACAAGGGCAAAGTAAAGGTTATATAAGGGTGACAGCTGTTATGGAATAAAACACACATTATGAACACCCATCAAATTCCATTTTTCTAAGACTCATTTGAGAAAGAGACAAGATCCAGGAATGACAGTTCATTACAACTAAACTGATTCTGCCATTACTGTAGATTTATATCAATTTTCTATATTACACTGTTGATTTAAACTAGTAGCACTGATATGATGAAAATACAATATATAGAGTTGGAAATTTGAAGGGGGGTTGGTTATTTTTAACACACACTAAAAGTTTTGAATTAAAATTTTACAATAAAACATCATTAAACATTATTGATTAATTCATCTAATAGCCAGCATTCCAACTGAGTATGCAATCTTATTTTCAATTTTTCTTGACCTGTGTGAGTTTTTAGTCATAACAAGTATATTATTTTAATGATTGCAAGCAAAAAATCAATAATACTTTCTGAATTTCCCTTTTCGCTAAAGACATTAAAGCATATGTCACAGATTCTTCACTAGAATCAAAGGCATTCTGTCCCCCGAAGGACTAAGGGTACTGATCTAGAAATAACAGCTACTTGTCTAATCAATTTCCATAACAGTCAAGACAGGACTACAATATGTATTAGACAAGACCCTGACATATTTATGAGAAAAAAATCCTTAGTCAAAATACTGAACACAAATGCAGCTTTAGTGTTCACATAATCAGCTTTAACTATTAACCATTACCCTAACTTTTAAAAATATTCAGGAAGATCTAATTCAAGCCCCCTAAATCCTGTGATAGATCAAATGCAGTCAATGGGAAATGAAAGAACTTGCATTGACATATCCCAGTTGCCTGGTGAGGTGACCTGCTTCAAGAAAAAATCCTTGTATCAAGAATTTGATGTTATGAAATGGTTGCAAGAAAACAACCAAGCTCGGGGAGCACCAAAGACCCCCGTTTACAATATTTATATTTCAGAAATCAGCATGCAAAACACATACATCTCTGTACAATAAGCCTTTTTCCAATTCTGCATCCCCCAAAAGATGGCTTTACTGGTTATCCTCTCACATCTTATGCCTAGTATAGAAGCAAATGATGCAATTTTGTCTTTTCACGTTCAAAGTACTCTTCATGAACATTTTTTGCAACCTTACTATGTTAGGACTGCATTATTAAGCAGACATCGGGGAAATGAAGAATGACAAAAAATTTAACGGACCGATGCTTTGATTAAAATGCAACGCAGTGATATGTGATTGCAAAACTCGTGACAAAAAAGGAGTCATCCACATCTTTTTGCTATCACCCTAGTCCTCGTCTAGATTTTTGCAGCTCAGTTCCGCAAGCCCTAAAAATGTGGATAGAGGGACAGGGAAATTTCCTTGGCTCATCATGGAGGAAATGCTCTCCTGCGAATGTGCAGAGCTGCCTGCCATGTGCGTCAAACAAGCAGAGTCGTCACAGCTCTTGCCACGGAGCCCGTTCCAAAGGGGAATCTCTTAGCCCGTCAGGTCTGAACATTGCACCGCTAACCTCCGCCTCACCCACGATGAGGGCAGATGCGGCAGAGAGCAGCGCCCTCCGCCAACCTCCGGGGCGCCCTTATGCGAGCACCTATGTAAAAGCCGTGGAGGCGGAGCAGGAACTCCCTGGCGAAGGAGATTTCTGCAACAGGCCCTTAAGGCAGACTTGCTTTAGGGCAGGGGTAGGGAACCTTGGCTCTTTTATGACTCCTGGACTTCAACTCCCAGAATTCCTGAGCCAGCACAGCTGGCTCAGGAATTCTGGGAGTTGAAGTCCAGGAGTCATAAAAGAGCCAAGGTTGCCTACCCCTGCTTTAGGGTTTTCGACTCTTAACCTCCATAGGGCAGAGGCTCTACTGCTCAAGCCTAGTTAGCAGGCTCGCTTGTGCTCGGCTCTAACCCTGCTCATTTGCACGTTGCATCTGGTAGCACGTGACTCGCACACCCCCAGTTGGCGTTTTTTGAGCCGGCTCGACTGGAGGAAAGCCGGGGGTCGGTGCGACTGACCTTGTGCGTCGCCGCCGCTGGTGAGCACAGCCAACGCTAGACCGGCGCCCGCCATGCGTAGCTTCTCTAGGTCCAGCCCCGTTGAGCTTAGATCGGTTCCCGCCATTTTCCCAGCTTTATCCGGGGTGCAAAAATCTAAAGATAATCACGGGCAACAGCGGCGTTCCAGGAATCGCGGCTTCAAGAAGCTCCGCCTCTCGACTGGCCTTCGTCCTGGAGGAGGGGCTACCTGGCCAGCGCAGGCGCTGTGGTGGAAACGTAATCACTGTCAATTTGTCTGCCTCAGGTATTGTTTTGCACCGAGCTGCAACTGGTGAAATTGGTTGATCGTAGTGATCAGCAGGCTCCTACTGGGATTTGCTCCCTAAATGACTTTAATTCAGGTGCGATGGAGAAGACGTGGAATCTCAAGTTCTTCCAAGAATGGCCCTGAAATGCTTGCTATTTGTACACCCATCTAAGTTGCTTTTCACTTCTCTCCTTAACATTGCCCATTACATTTCTTTTCCTAGTCCTATCCACTGACATCATACACTCAAGTTTGTGAGTTTGCTGTTTATTGCAGCAGGGTTGTTTATTGTGGTGTTTATAATGATCAAGGTTGATTGGTTCTTTAATACTAGACCTCCTCTTGACTAGCACCCAGAATTTAACAAGAGAAATATGTAGTTGAACTAATTAGGAAGACTGACCAAACAGCACCAGTTCAATTGGAGCAACACAAAAATCAGCCATGCTACCACCCACTATGTTCATGAGTTTATCGCAGTCTGGCATACCACAAGCAATTCCATCAACAGACACATTGATCTACAACCAGCCTATAAACCCCTCAGAATCCAGCACAGCCAGCCAGAGACAGCACAGACCCTCAACCAACCCACACAAACCCCACCCCCCAACCAGTACCACATCTCCCAATGACCCTTACCTGAAATAACCTCCTCATCACAAGACTCACTGATGACTCACACCTGATCCCTCACAAGATAGTTACAAAACCCTCACTTGACACACCCACACCTGACCCATCACAAGACAACTGACCTATTGGCCACATGAAGCTCTTATAAACAGAAGAGCACTGACACCCCTTAAACTCTGCAAAGATGTTACCTAGCCTGGTAACAGAATGTTTGGAAACTACAAGCTTGGAGAATGAACCTTCACCCTCATCCTACACCCAAGCTACAGATATTCACCATTATTGCAAAATTCAATATTCAAAGAAGTGATAACCCACATACCAAATCCCTCACAGTTATATTTGACTTCAAGAAAGGAAACATCTCAAAATTGAGAAAGACCAGTGAAAAAGAAAATCAAAAGGGCAAACTCACTCCAGGAAGATTTGGCAGTTTTTACAACCAATATATTCCTGAAATTAGGAAAATGGCTGGAAAGTCCAAGAAGAGGTCTGTATAATAATTGCAAACTTCTCAATAAGCTTAAAAGTCATGGAATAAAAGAGCAGGTCCTTTATGGATGAGCAACTGGCTAAAGAACAGAAAACAAAGAATAGAAATTAAATTGACATTTCTCATAATATAGGAATGCAACTAGGCGGTCCCCTGGGGTTCTGTCCTGATGCTGTAGTGGTGTTGTTTTAACATATTTATAAGGGGTCAGGCATGACTAGTTGAATAGTCAAATTTGCTAAATTGTGACTTGTTCAGAGTAGTAAAATGGAAAGAGCCTCAAAGAGATATTTGCACATTAGAAAATAGGCATCAAAATGACAGATATCATTCATTGTGAACAAGTGAAGCATGATGGGCATTGGTGTCAAATATCCTAAGTGATTACACAAACCACTGGACTCAGAGCTAGCAGTAAGTGATGAGGAAATACACTGGAATAAAAATAAATAATTCATCAATGAAGATGTTCGCCATGTGAAACTTTTGGAAATTGCCTGTTAACCATTTAAAGCTATTGGAGACCTTCAGAATGATGAGTCTGAAAAATATTCATTAACCTACAGATTCATTATCTACAAAAAACAACCCAATAAAAATTGCTTATGGTGAATCTCTTCCGACTGTTTTGGTTCTTTTCCGTTATCTTGAAGGACTTACAATAAGGAAAAACATGTGGGCCTGTTTTGTGCAGACACAATTACAGAATTAGAATCTAATTTACTTTGGGGGAAGCTATGCAGTCCTTTTACCAGGGGTTTATGCTGTCTTCACAATATCTACTGCTACTTTTTCCACTTCTGAGCATTTTCTACTTCTGCTAAAGCTCTCCAGCAGTCCATTTCATCAGTCTCAATTCCTTGGTAAACCAAAGTGGTGCTTGAAATCCACTGGAGGGAAGAGTGTGTTTAAAAGTGATATTAAATGTTAGGCTATTTCTGTATACTACAAAACAGTCAGCTTCAACAACACTCTTGACTTTTGATTGGTGTTTAGCCTACTCACGTGCACTAGTTTTAAAGATAGAAGCCCAGTTAGTCCCTGCTCACCTTGCCTCTCAGGATGTTAGCCACAGTTGCTAGCAAAACATCAAGAAATACATTGCCTAGACCACGGTCATTAAACTCTGAAGCTCAGCACTGCCCAAAAAGTTTACTTTAGCACAAAGAAAATGCTGTTCCCAAAGGAAGGACAGTAAAGAAGTAAAATAAAACATACATTGCATATATATAGTACACAACAAAGTCAGAAGTTAGCACATTCCTTATGCTGATAGCAGACTTCTAACAATCCCTGACAATATAAGTACATTCCTTGAGCTCCCTTTATGATAGTCCCTTGATTTTTTTAATCATCTTCCCTAAATTATGGCCTTCTTGGCTAAGCAGTCTTTCACATCTTTCCTCATAACTACATTCTTGACTTTACCAACTTACTTTTATCATAACAACTCACATCTCACTACCTGGATCAAGCATAACATATCATGGCTGCCTTCTTACTCCTTTATTCCTTATGTCCTTTACACTATACCACATACCTCCCTACCCTCCAAGCTAGCCTGCTACTTTATACAGTAATTCATCTACAAAACTGGAAGAAATTAATTCCCCTCTACTCTTATCCAGATATCTATGATAAATGCCAAATCAGTGTTTTGTCCAGGATTAAATCCTAGATATATACTTTGTCAGAAACTGATTTAGCATGAAAAAAAGTTAAATCTTTAGATTAAAGGGTCTTCTGTCACTGTCACACCATTAATAAGATTGTAGACTGAAAGGAAGGGAGATCAGCCATTGGTCTTCCCTCCACTCTTTATAATAGCTAGATTTCAGTTGCTCATCATATATCTCCCTGCAAATAATTTCTCCAAAACCCCTGACCTGTTCTCTCTCTCCCTGATTGTTTTGTAACAGCACACCATAATTAAATAAGATCCCTCCTACCTCTTCCCAAATATTTGCACATGAAGAGAAAATGGTAGCAAAAGCAGCCTAAGACAATAAAAATAGGTAAGTTATTGACTGCAACAGGATTGTTTAGTCTCCTTCTCTTTGTACATGCAAGTGACATCAGTGCATGTATACAAGGGATGGGATTTTCATCCACTACCTTGCCTGTTTTGACAATTCCCCTCTCCAGATGTTGCTGCTGCTACTGAATGAGCAACCTCAAGGACAGGTGATCCTTTTACAAGCAGGAAATATATCTATATCTATATATATAACAAAATTTTATTTATAATACAATTAAAAAAAACATTGGATATAACGTGACATTCCAATATATACATTCTTATCAAATTATACCATATTTTACAATCGGTTCTTCATCTCTGAATATACATCTAAGTTTTATATAAAATAACATATATTTCTATCTTAACGCTAGTCTTTAATCCCAACCGTCCTCCTCAAATCTCTCCAGCCATATTCAAAGTAGCAGCCAGAAACTTCATTAAGAATAAAAAAACTGGATTAGAGTACAGGAGAGGTTTGTTTTTTGTTTGTTTTTTTAAAAAAGAGGGTAAAACCTTGTTATGCTCAGCTAATTCTTTAATCTTTCTTAGACATCTTGACTAAACAGTGAATAGACATCATGATGACTGTTGTCAGCATTTTTGTCATTTCATTGTTCTCTGGGACTCTTCTATCTGACCTATATTTATTTAATAATATCAGTTACTAAAAACATAATGGCCTTGTGCGTGGTCAAGGTGATTCCATTAAATCCAATCCAAATCTATAAATTTGACTCTTGAATTATCAGTATGGATGTTTTAAGTTATTGGAATTTTCAGGCTATGCTTAGAGAATAAACTCTTGGTTAACTTAACTATTAATAATGTAAGTGAGATTTGCGACTGGATTCACAGTTGGTTTATACAAAATGTTAGGCTAAAATAATGTGAACGCAGGCACTGAGACAAGACAGTTGAAAGTTAAAGTTCTGGAGATGCGCATTTCATATATGCACAGCAATTATGCTGGTAGGTGGGATAACCCATTTTTTAGCTCATGAAAAGTCAAGGGGAAGGTTGTGTGAGAAGTACCTATGTATACAAATAAGTTGATCGAAAACTTTTCAGGCATAGGGGGAGGTTTTCAATCAGTGTGTGCTACCTGTTCTAACAGATGCCTGTGAAACATGGACACTAACCTCACAATTGATACAAAAGCTATGAGTGGTGCAAAGAGCCATGGAAAGATACATGCTTGGCATTACAAGACAAGATAGAAATATCTGCCCATGGATTAGAGAACAAACAAAAGTATATGATATCATCAAGAGAGTAAAAGAATTGAAATGGAAATGGGCTGGTCACATAGCAAGAAGAACTGATGGCAGGTGGACCAAAAGTGTCATAGAATGGATCCCACTGGATAAAAAGCATCCACGAAAGAGACCTAAAACAAGATGGATTGATGACATCAGCAAGTATTGGCCCAATTGGCGAAAGAAAGCTTAGGACTGTATAGGTTGAAAACATGAAGAAGAGGCCTTCATCCTGCAGTGGATAGACAATAGCTAGAATGGTGATACAAATAAGTAAAAAAATCAGTCTGGAATAGAGTTATATAAAACAGTTTATACTTTGAACTACAAGTTTTCGGTTGGGATGTTGGCGACAGCCTGATTGAGGTTTGCAGAGGAAAAAAAGAGGACTAGTGCTAAGAAGGTCAGCAGGAAGGGAGGGCTGGTGGAAGGACATCATTGAAAGCTGAAAAGAAAAGAAGGGGAGAAATTCAGAGGCGTGGACCGGCCTTGCCTTTCTTCCATGTAAAATTATCTCTGAGGGTTTTGTTTTTAGTTGAAATCATATACAACAAAAACATTCCGGATTTTATTTCTGGCAAACTATGACCCATTCAGAATAGTTCAGTAGAACTTCTGGAATACAACATTTTTGTTTCATGTATGAAGCATTTTTTTTTTTTTAGTTTTATACACTCTCCGTCTCTGGACTAATTTGGACTTGAAGAGGAGGCTCAGGGTAGATACTGCTCTTTGTGGGAATTCTGGGGCACCATGCATTCTCCTAGGAATTTGGATGGGAGCAGGATTATGTTCTGAGTTCTCAGTTTCTTTCTCTCTCTCAGAAATATGCCAATTCTTTCTTTTTTTTCCTGTTGAAACTGAACACTGAATAAATGCTGCAAAGAATTCTTCTTGCCACTCAGATAGGCTGCATATGCATGTTATAAATATGGGATTGTTTGTAGTTTTGTCCATAGACAGAAGCAACTTAAAATTCCAAGCATGTCTAACTTTTGTGAAATGTAACATGATCTGTTTTTCTTCTGCCCATAATTACAATGTTATGCTTTTGGGGTTTGATGCAATGTTTCATTCCAATTTCCCACAGTGGGTTTCTGCCAGCAGGACTTTTAAGGCCACAGTTCAGTTTTCTGCAAAGAAGTGAGAGAAAGGGCAGGATGAAGCAGCTTTGCTGCTTACAAATAGTTCCACGTGCAACAGCTATAGCATTTGAATGCATTTAGTAATTCTTGGTGTTGTAATATTTCTGTTCTGCATTTAAATAGATATTGCCAGTAGCAACTTTATATTGCCTAAGTCTGCTATTCTATTAATATTATATATACCAGCTAGGCAATTTTGGGCCAGTCACTTTCTCTCAGCCCAACTGACTTCACAGAGTTGTTGTTGTGAGGATAATAGAAAGAAGGAATATTAGATATGTTTGCCTTGATTTATTTTTAAAAAATAATAAAGGGGATTAAAAACAAGCAAAAATCATATAAAGGGAACCAGAATAAGATAATGCTTAGGAGATATTAGATTAGAACTGGGGATTCCCATGTTTTAAACCACAGTTAGCCACGAAAGCTTATAGGGAGACTTTGGGACAGTTATGATTTTAACCAAACCCACTTACAAAACCAAGTCATATAGTGTCATTTTGGCTGAGTTCCCATTTCATGATAATCTTTACTGTGGTTTGTTGTCATGTAGTGTATGGCTTAATGGTTTTTAAACATGCTCTTCCTCACTCTGATCCAGTACCCTAAACACTACAGGTCGTCCTCAACTTACAATAGTTCCTTTAGTAACCATTCAAAGTCACAAAGGCAGTGAAAAAAGTGACTGATTACCATTTTTCACGCTTATGACCATTGCAGCATCCCCATGGTCACATGATCAAAGTTCAGATGCTTTAAAGTTCAGATGCTTTGTCAGGATAATGATTTAAAGCAGGGGTCCCTAACCCCCGGTCCGTGGACCAGTACCGGGCTGTGGCATGCCAGCAACCAGTCTGCATAAACAAGCAAAGCCCCATCCACGAGATGCAGGCAGCACACAAAACCACGCACCCTCCGGTCCGTGGAAAAACCTCTCTCTACAGAATCGGCCCCTGGTGCCCAAAAGGTTGGAAAGCTCTGATTTAAAGGCTAAACAGCTTATGTAACAATGTAATGTAATGTAAGGTACACGATGCAATGACAGGAATGACTCAGCAGGTGTGTGTATCCCTTTAAGAGTCTGAGTATAAAAGGGAAGGCTTTGCTGGAGTCGCTCTCTCATCTGTTTCCTGCTGTAATTGCTGTGTGTTGGACTTTGCTGAATCACCACATGTATGTATTTTGTTCCTAGTGTATATTGTAGTGTATGATAAACCACCATTTAATACAAACCACTGTTTATTGTGTTTACTCCTGGGTTACCTCAGTGCAATAAGACTGTGCATGCTCTGACATGCTTGGCAACTGACTCATATTTATGACGGTTGCAGTGTCCCAAGGCCATATGATCATCTTTTGCGATCTTCTGCCAGGCAAAATCAATGGAAAAGCCGGATTCACTTAATAACCATGTTACTAACTTAACAATCACAATTATTCATTTAAGAACTGTGGCAAGAAAGGTCATAAAAATGGGGCAAAATTCACTTAACTGACTCATTTAGTAACGATTGTGGTCATAAGTAAAGTACTACCTGTGTTTCATACTGGCTGGCTTTGTAGAATAGACATACAATAGCAGTATCAGCCCACGTGGCTAGGCAAACTATTGACACACTCTATATATTCAGTATACTGTATAAGGGCTGAAACGAATGGATAAGGATGTAGGAATTGTTTCTGTTACAGTATTGGATTTGTTGCCTGGGTTGTATTTTGTCTCAGATATTGGACTCAAGACATTCTACAGTATATGTCTCTCCAATGCTGCAGTCTTGGAATATCTCTTTTTGGGTAGTGTGCAATAAAATATCTTTATATATCTAATCTCAAAACTTGAAATTTCAAATGGCACTATGATCCAGGTTATACTGTCTGCAGACGCACTCTTTCTGTCCTTTGTGAATATTATTTTTTGCTGATATTTTGATTGGATCTTTTTCTCATGTTTTGTTTGCCTTGTCTCTCAGTCCTAAATACTATACTTGGCAAAAGCAGAGTCATGCTTGGCATTTTAAAGGCATTTTCCAGCTACAGCCTGCACAGCTGTGGGAGAAGCAGGAGGAGGCGGATCTGGCAAGGAAAAAAGTTCCTTTGCTGAACATGAGGAAATAGGAAGATGAAAACATGCTCCACCCGCCTCCTCCCAGCCAACCGTACCCTCTCTCTTCCAGCCCAGTCCTGGCAAAGGAAACTCCCTGATTTCTGGTGGTGCTTGTAGTTCCCAGAGATACTAACACATATTGGCTTGACATATAAAAGACTTCGAGGTTTTCTTTCCAGACACCTTACTTCACTAACAACACTGAAGTGTTCCTGGTTTTGCAAATAAGTGACTCCTGATTGGGAATGTTGCTTCTGCAAATTCTTCTCCAGTCTTGGACTCTCTATCATTGGGCATATGGTGAAGGTAAGTTTGGAAAATCATGTTGTCTTGATTTAAAATGGGAAGTAGTGAGTATTCTGTGATTTAACTAGGTTTCTGAGTAAGGAACAAGAAGGGTGAATATAAAGCTGGCTAAACACTCTATAAATGTGAGCTGTGAAAAGTAGCAGAATATGTTAGTCTATACCACTGTGATATTGGCTGTGAAAGATTAACATGCGTATCCATGGATCTTTCTTTCTTATTCATAACCACTTATTTTCACAGATCTAATTCATACA
This sequence comes from Protobothrops mucrosquamatus, assembly GCF_001527695.2. Classification (NCBI taxonomy): domain Eukaryota; kingdom Metazoa; phylum Chordata; class Lepidosauria; order Squamata; family Viperidae; genus Protobothrops; species Protobothrops mucrosquamatus. The sequence continues at coordinate 526,375 of NW_015386576.1, read as the reverse complement.
CCTGATGGTGGATCATCTATAATACCAAGTTATAGAATAGCCTCTTTAAAATTATTTGCCTGGGGCTAATCCTACTATCGTTTAGGTAGAAAATAAATATATTTTTATTTATGTTGGGTTTTAAAAATATTTTACTAATTCAGTAATCCTAAATATCATTTGCTGGGGACTGTATCCACTGAAAACTGTAGAAGTACATTTGTACACTTCTAAGTACATTTGTGCAGAAATAGAGTGAGTGGATCAAAACTTTATCTGTACATTTATTTCATGCTTCATCCAAATCAGTAAAAAATATTTTAATGACATTTTGAAATTTACAAATAATCTGTTTTGAACTCCCAGTCATGATTTGGAAATTAGTGCTAGACCGAAAGAACCATATTACAATCATGTAAATGTTTATTTAGAGATAAAATTCTATTATCTTCCAAGATTGACAGTATTAGATGCAGAACTCTAAATTGGAAAAGATTAGTAATAATTCTCAGCCTCATGCATAGAATGAATTTAGGACTATTCCTTTTGGAGTAGTCAGGACAAATTTGTGCAAATGATTAACTAAAAAGATTCTTCAGGGTTGGGATATTGTGCAATAGTTATCATGTTCTAAAATAAGGAAAAATCCCATGAGATAAGGCTGGTATCCAGTTTTAATGGAGCCTGAAGACTTCAGGGAGCTTTTCTTATTTAAGCTTGGAGTTTCTTCTCATATACAGGCACATGCCCCATATACATCCATGCCTTCCAAATGCACCCATATCCCACAGTTTTTTAGGAGTTAGTGACTCAATGTTGAATCTATTTCCTGTTTTATTATTGGCTACGCGCCTTGCAAAAACAGTTTCTCTTCTCCCAGATGCATGGTTGAGCCAATTGCTTGTCTTTTTCCCATCTTCACAATCTTGCATATTTTAAGGCACAGAATAAATAAAAACCATAGTGTAAATCAGCTTCACATGGTTTTTTAAATGAAAAAAATACAGACCCAAAATCAAGGAGAAAAACAATCTTCATACAATTGCATCATTATATTGCTTATCATGGAACTTTGGTTTCCCCAGAATATTAAGCATAGCTCTGGCTATCAAAAAGTATCCCCTCATACAACACATTGGTCAAGTAAAAATAAGGTGAACCAGAGAAATTGACAGGAAAACAGGAAAATGACTTGGCCACTGGTGGATGGTGGATCATCTCAGAAGCGATAGATTATTCTCCCTCTTAAGCCACATTTCTTGCACCAGAGGAAGAATGTTGAGGCCACCATAAACAATGGTGCCTGGCAGTCTGGGTCATATAGTGCCTTGGCAGTCATCCAATCAGTGCCACAGTTAGTGCTATGAGAAATATTTTCTCAAAGGGGAAATTAGGCAGGCAACCCCTCCTTCCTGAATGTGCAATACTTCCTGTACTAATCCCTCTGCTTTTTTCAGTTAAGACTACAGGATGCCTTTGAACAAAGGGAGAGAAAAAAGAGTGAGATAAAAAGAGCAGCCAGGCTGATTTCCTTTCCTTTTTTAAGGGGAGGGAAGGTGAGGATTGAGCCATCCTCCTGTTATCCCTCACCTGTCTAGCCAAAAGCAGTAGACTGGGAAGAATGGACTTAAAATCAGGGCTTTTTTTCTCATAGAGTTCCGGCATCTTTTTGGGATGGAACCTTGTAGGGTAGGCAAGGCGGGTTGTATGACATGTGTGAGTTCCAGCACCTTTTTTTTTTTTTTTTTAGAAAAAAAGCGCTGCTTAAAACTATTGCTTCCACTGGCTTGATTATCTCATTTTTTTCCCTCAGAAACTCATAACTTCATCATGACATTGACTGCCAACTTTTCAAAAGAGAACTCTGCGGAATTTGTGGGCAATGCCTTCCTAGATGGGATACTGAGCCATAGCTTGGAGGGTGATATTGAACAACTGAACGTGAGCCAATTGTTATCATTAGAGGCACCAAACCTCTGGGAACAGACGGAAAGCAAACTGCACAAATACCTGCAGAGCTTCCAGGGAATGGTTATGATACTCTCTAAGGAAAAGATCATATCCTGTGAGTAATGAAGGAGTTTTTAAGGTGGCAATAGTTGGGAGTATATATTAAGGCAACAGACTTTTTGCCAAATAAGATGGTATTGCTGAGCACCAACATTTATGACTGATGAAAATATCATTTTCACTATTTTGAGTTGGGAAATGTATGCAATATAATTTCTAAAAGCAATTTCAAAAGCAAAGCCTTACTTCTTAGCAACAAAAAATAATGAAAGAATTGAAAAATTCCAGCCTTACAAGTGATGTTATCACATCTATTTTGTATTATCACTCAATCCATTGTACCCCTTCTTTCTGTTAAACTGAATTGCTCACATTTTCAAATTAACATCTGAAAGGGGTTGTCTATTAAGAGTGAAAATAAATGGAATTATTTCATCGGAGATATGGAACTGATAAAGAACATGCTTGTGATCATTAGATAGCCATGCTATGTCTAACAGGAGCTAATATGGGTTTGTTGCAAACAAAATATGGCAGATTAATGTTGTTTCTTTTGTTAGTTACTATGTTAGATGAGGAGGATGTTGCAGCAATGCTGCATTTGGAACTCATCAAAGACTTTGAGAGTTTCTCAAGGTATTCTCCATAAATGATAAAATACTCATACTATAGTTAGGTGAACTTTGGAGGGTACCAGTTATGGCTGCATGTCAGCTTGAGGGAAGTCAGCAGTGTAAAGTCTGTCCATGTCCCTATACTGTTCAACTTTTTATTATTGACTTGGGAGTTGAGAGGATACTTACAAAATTTGCAGTACTAAGGAAGGAGGTGTGGCCAATACTTTATGGGGGATGGAAGATTCAGGCTTGAATAGTACACTGAAATAAACAGAATGGAATTTAATAGAACGTAATGTTCCGCATCTGGGTAGGAAAAAGAAAAGGCCCAAGTATAATGTGGGGGATATTGTTTGGTAGGAGTCCCTGTAAAATAGATCCAGGCTATGGTCAAGATCTTATACTTTTGGGCCCTAAAGGTCAAAAAGGGCAATAACATATTGGAGCAGGTTCAGGGGATGATTTCCAAGATGGTAGAGTCTGGAAGAAGCTTTATAAAGAATGATTAATGGATTCAAGTATGTTTGACCTACAGAAACCAAGAAAGATATGGTAGTTTTTTTAAAAAATGAAGGATTATTAGATACAAGTGGATGTATTCTCTAATGTTCCAGAGGGGAGGATCAGACCCAGTGAGTTAAAATTACATACAAGGAAGAGGTTTAGGCTAGAAATCCTGATTTTCTGAACTGTTGCCACAATTCTCCTTTGCTGAAGGCCAAATAGAAGTTGAATGGTCATCTGTCAGAGCCAGTCTAATAGATGCCACAATGAGGAAAGTATTGAACTAAATAATTTGTAAAGTTACTTCCAACTCCATGATTCATAGCACTGGCAGCAAAAATAAGGAGTTACACTATCTAATAGATGTCCACAAAGTCTGTTTAAGAGAGTCCTTTAAAAAGGAAGTAAAATAGAAGATTGGAAGCCACTTTTGTAACTTTCCCCCCTTTTTATATTTCTTTGCACTTTTTTCACTTATTTAACTTTTAGTTTTTTGGAAATTGGTAATTTTCACTTTAAAAAAATTAAAAATATATAGATTCTATTGAAGTTACCATAAAACAATTGGAAACATGCATATTGTATAAGAATGTTTGCAAGCCTCAGTTTCAGTGATTCATTTGTTCTATTATGCTGCATTACTTTGTGTATGATGTTCAAATAAATACTTAGTATATATTTTTCTAACAAACATTTTGATTGCAGATCCCATATCCATATATTGCACAAAGGGGTGCGTAGTGTCTGAAAATATCACCAGAAGCTTCTACAAGATTTGGCTGAATGGGAGTGATTTCCTGAAATTTCACACAAATAGTAATAACTGGGAAGGTTTGTCTAACACTCTTGTGGCCAATTATACCAGTAAGAAGCTGAATCAATTCCCAGAGACAACCACCAATCTACAGTTCTTCCTACAAGAAACATGTGTCAACTTTGTAAGGGCGCATACTAACAACAAAGAAGCTAGTACTGGTATGTGAAACAATTGGTAGTTGCAGAGAAGCATTTGGCTAGATAGATAACCTGACAAATTATCCTGGCTCAGTCAATTCTTCTTATTCACTAATTCTAAGAGGAAAGGATATGCAATAAAAGTGACGCTGCCATCTCAATAACACTGAAGAGCAAAATTCTGCAGTACCGAAATAACCTTAGAAATGAATAATGAAACAGGAAAATAAAATACCTGATCCTTAGGAAAGGCATCCAGTCAGTAAATGCTCAGTTCCATCCAGCTGCACTGACTCTATCCCAAATAGGGACTAGAGGAGATTTAAAAAGGAAGTGTTTCATAAGGTGATGTGAGGACGGGCAGAACAGGGTCTGTGATCCCATCACCTAGGGCAGTGGTTCTCAACCTTTTTAATGCCGCGACCCCCAACCGGTCGTAAGTCGAGGACTAAACCAGTCGTAAGTCGAGGACTAAACTGGTCGTAAGTCGAGGACTACCCAACCGGTCATACGTCAAGGACTTTCCCTTCCCGGGAGCGCCGCACATGCATGGTTCCGCCCCCTGCACCGGCCGAGGCGTAGCTGGCAAGCGGCAGAGACGGAGCAGGCCGACCACCAGCTGGCCCAACCCAAGGGAGGTAAGGCACCCGCCGGAAAAGGGGAAAAAAATGGCGGACAAAAAAAATGGCGGACAGCCTTGCTTGGCGACCCCCGTGAAATGGTCGATCGACCCCAAATGGGGTCGCGACCCATAGGTTGAGAACCGCTGACCTAGGGCAAACTATTGTACAAAATAAATATTGCATGTGTGGTTGCTTGTCTTCCAGGGTATAGTTCTAGCTTGGGAAAAAAAATCTATCTCTGTACAGTAAATCATCACTAGACACTTCCTTTTAGGATTTTCTTCCTGCAAGGCTTCTGTTTAGATAGCATTTGAAATGAGTTCCATCATCATCCACTAAAAAAAAAAACCCCTGCCTAAAAGCAATCCTAAATCTTCTCTTTCCTTTTGCAGGGCAACGTGAAGGACCTTCACACACTCCACTAGTGATAGGCATCAGCATCGGTGCTCTTGCTCTAATGGGATTAGCCGTTTGCCTGTTCTTGTGCACTGGTGGGAAGAGATAGCAGAAGCACGGAGAGACAAATGAACCATCAGCTTTCTTGGTTTCTCAGTGGAGCCAATTGGAAGAGAAACATGCAGGACTCGTAATGTGAGGGGAAACAGACCATCACTATGAGAAATATAGGAATCTTATATCTATCTGAAAAAATGGTTGTCTTTTCTCCTTTAAAGAAGCTTCAGCTGGTGTAGGTGGTTTTGGACTAGAAGGTCCAGGGTCAAGTTCCCACCTGACCACAGAGTTCATTCATCACTCTGAGTCAGTCACTTTCAATCCAACTCAACCCAATATGCCAGTTTTCATATGGCATTATATTTTATCATGCTGAGAGCCAGTTCGGTCTACTGTTTAAGGCACCAAGTTAGAAACCAGGAAACTGAGTTCTAGTTCCGCCTTAGACATGAAAGCCCGCTGGGTGACTCTGGGCAGTCACTCTTTCTCAGCCACAATGTTGGGCTCGGGCGACAAGCCTGTCATAACCAATGCATCAAAGCTTGGTTGATCTGGGGGAAAAAAGGAACTCTGCATTTGTAGGGGAAGAAATGGTGTAGGAAAACACTAGAATATATATTTTTTTTTATCATGCTGTGTCAGTAAATACCTGTTTATTTACATATTGTGCTGGTTTTTTATTGTGACCATGTTGCATTTTATTATGTTCTGTTGGCAATGTTTTAATTTGCACGGTATTATACCCATTTTTTTGGGAGGTATTTAACAATCAGAGTTGCATGCTCTTTTATTTCTTTATCCATCAGGCAAATACAATGTAAAAATCTAGAATGCCTGAATTTCTTTTTGTTTTTTTCTATGTTCATCTTTGAAAGATCCTGATACAATTAAAGTTGTATGAAAATTTTAGGCATTCCTGATCAAATCACATTACAGAGCTTTAACAAAGGAAATATACTGAGGGCAATGTGATACACCTCAGTTGATTTTGGATGGCTCTTTCTATACTTCTGTAGTTCCAAAGGCAATTTATGATGACAAATCCTGTGGACCTTTATAAGCCTGTGGACCTTTAAAAGCATTCAAAATTAGCAACTGTATGTTTTAAATTAAATTGGGTCAAACTAGAAATAATGCTTCTCTCAAGAGGCTTTTACAGAATGTCTTCAGAAATTTACTAAAAATTAGGATTCCACTATTTTTTTTGGATGCTTAGGATTACAGTGCTTATCAAGAAAATGAGATAATAACTCCATGCATTTTATCCTTATAACACTGAGCAGCCAGCCAACAATTGCAAAATTGCTGCCTGTTCATCACTTCTAAGTGCTCTAAAGATCCTCCAAAAATCCTCACTTAATTAAGGATTTTATTAGCTGTTCGCCAGAATTTAGACCTGGGGTTTTCAGTTATGAGCTGGCATAATCATATATTTAAATAGTCATTTTAAAAAAAAAAGCATTTCACCTATCAAGTTTCCTTTCATTTGTAGAACTTAGAATATAGTTCTTAAAACAGAAAAAAGAATGGCATAATTGGCTGGATATTTTTTATAAAGTTATTCCAATCTATGCATAGTTTGTGGCTATTTATTTCACTGCTCGCCTTTTCTACTTCCCTATTCATATAGTGGCTTCGTCAGTTTCATCCATTATAATACAATGCTGCTGGTAAATATCAGTGGGCTGGTTTTCCAGATTAAATAAAGCAATTTCATTTTCAGTCAAGGAAATAAACATTATTTACTGCTAGGTCATTCTTGAGAATAAGAGGCTGATCCAGGGTCAGAAACTGCAGCCATCTTTTCAGTAAAGATATATAAATATGATACTGCAAAATACACAAAAGTCTGCATGAGACAGTTATGGGTGTGCCTATTAGCCAAGAGACTGGGAAAAATAGAAACTATGTGCCTTTCTAACCATACCTTTTCCAATGGTCCTATAGTCATGTTGAGCAGTTACAGTGTATTTGTTGTATGTACTGAAAATATGTCAATATTTACAGGCATGAGTACCATACACTGCAATATGGGTAATTTGAAAATATCTGGGAAACTCCAAATACTCAGATTCCATACTTTGTACTTCTGCAAACATATGTGTTACTTAAAATATGAATTGGCCCAAGGTTCCCACAAATTTATAATCCAGTATTCTTACTTATCTAGTTAAAATGTTGTAACTGCAAATTAGAGAAAATATGTATATAGAGCTCTGTTAAAAAAAAAAAACAGCAGCTCATATCTAAGTGAACAAAAGCAACATAACACATTTTCTTCTAAGTGCAATGACAGGCAATTAACAAAAAGGGTCTCAGTTCATTCAAACCAGTTTCCTTCCATTCAACATTTCTAAGTGTTAACTTGCAAAGACCCCCTCTGGATGGTGGCAAAACTTAACACTTACACTTCTACAACTGTAAATAACAGGAAGCACTTAGCAGTTTAATCAGAAGAGAGGCCAGCAATTTGCAGAGGTAGCTATTATCTGCTCATACCTCAAATCTGTCTCAGAAACATAGGGATAGGTGTAACTCCAAGATGAGCCAAAGAACATCTCAAAACCAAGATGATACAAGATAAAGGAACCATGAAAAAATTATGAAAACTCATTAAGAGTGACAAGGAAAGTAACATCAAAATATATTTGAAAACGGAACTTCAGTGTGCTAATCCTGTTAAAAACACCATCTCTCTCTCAACTGCTGGAGCCTAATTGCTCCAAATAGAGCACCAGTTGTATCCAGAATAAAGGAATTTTTTTTGTTGTCTTCTGATCCATCACAGAATTATCCTTACTATTGTAAAAAAGGAGGTTTCAGAGGTTACTCCACCCTCTGCATTTGTTCTACAATGACCAGCAGAAAAGACTGCATTTTACAGTACTTATTTCATTTATCCACAAGAAAGTCCATTTGTCTGAGTCTCAATAGCCCTGCAGTCCATTATACACCTTCTGAACAGATGCTTGTTTCAGCAATTGATTGAGACCTGCAAAATAATAAAATCACTATCACAATACGACAATACACTTGGGACTGCTACTATATTAAGGGGAAAAAGAGTTATTATTCTCAATTCTCAACCAACATATCACTCAAAACAGTTCAGAGAGGAAACTTTCAATAATACTATAGGTAATCCTCAACATATCACAATTGAGCCCAAAATTTATGTTGTTAAGTGAGACATTTGTTAAGTTAATTTTGCCCCATTTTACGACCTTTCTTACCACTGTTGTTAAATGAATCATTGCAGTTGTTAAGTTAGTAACACAATTGTTAAATGAATCTGGCTTCCCCATTGATTCTGCTTGTCACAAGATCACAAAAGCTGATCACATGACCCCGGGACACTGCAACTGTCCTGAGTCAGTTGCCAAGCATCTGAATTTTGTTCATATGACCATGGGGATTCTGCAATGGTTGTAAGTGTGAAAATGGTCATAAGTTATTTTTTTCAGTATTATTGTAACCTCAAACAGTCACTAAATGAAATTGTAAGTCAGGTAGTCCCTGTATATATCCAATTATTTTCAAAAGGAGATAATCACATTGTTTTGACAAATAGTTAAAGCAGAATGAGAACCCAGGTGCCTTCCTGAAAAAGATCCCAACTAAGACAAGCCATTTCATTCTATAATGACAGTATTTCAAATTTACAATAATGTATGCATTCTTGGTTGCTCTTTATATCTTCTAAAATTTGAACTATAAGAGATCTGACACAGATCTCTTAATATGCTACAATGAACTGTTTTTAAAAGTATATGTTATGGGGCTGCATAATTTAATAAATAAATCTACTTTGTTTCAAAACAGTTATTTTTGTGGTTCTTAGCATCTTTAAACCAAAACTGTAAGGTTTTGGAATGAGTTTGGAATGAGTCTTCTACTGTTTTCATCTTATTAGCTTCTGACATGGAATACCATTTGTTCTTGATGAATTCATTAAAACCCGTTTTCTTGATGTCCGGTATTTCTATTTGACTACATTTAACCTTAAAATGTTTTTTTTATGCTAAGAACGACAAAGAGAGCCAGCATGTTCACTTCCCTACAATGTTCCTTCTGCTTCTACTTCATCAACTCAATCTTCTCAATTAGTTAGCATCAAAAACATAGTAAGACGATTACCCTAATTTTAGTGCTTTTTTCCATTCCTTAAATTAGAAAATTGTCAGTTAAGAGATGTCAGAAACTTTCCTCCGGGTTTCTTTACCAAAAGATGTAAGGGTAATTAAAGACCCCATTGCTGCTAGCTATTGAATTTAAAGGTAAAGGTATGTCCAGTTATCTCCATAGGGGGTGGTGCTCATCCCCATTTCTTAGCCAAGAGAGCCAGCATCGTCCAAAGACTTTTCTGTGGTCATGTGGCCAGCATAATTATATGCTGAGGCGCATGGAATGCTGTTACCTTCCTACTGAAGTAGTACCCAGTTGTCTACTTGCATTTACATGTTTTCAAACTGCTAGGTTGGCAGGAACTGGGGCAAGTAACAGGAGCTCACCCCGTTGTGTGCGCTCAAGTCTTGAAGTGGCTGTCAGCTTTCCAGCTGACATGCTCACTCATCATCTTAACTGCTGAGCCATTGCACCCTATTTAATTACATTTAGAGGGCAGCTTATATTTTATGCCTCCTTAAAAAATTGCAGTTTGCTTTAGGAAAGCATTATTCCTACCTTCTCTTTGTTTAGCAGGTGACAATTAACACCAGCAAAAGTACTGTTGTTTGGTTTCTTGATTTATTTTTTGATGAGGAGGCATGGATGCAACTCCTTCTGTCACTTTCTGTTATTTCTGCCTTTTTTGTACAGGTTGTAACCTGATTCCTACATTCCTATATTCTGAGCATTAATATGTTGACAACCAAGGTAATGAATTTAATAAGTCAATGTTCTTTCTGAGTTATCATTACGGTACTACTATACATACTTTCTCGCTGTTCTCCAGTCAATTGTTCTTTTGGAAATTCAATATCAAATGTAATGATGAGAGAGCCTTTGATGTTATTGTTATCAAAGTTTGGAAGACCTTCTCCCTTCTTCCACAGCTTGGCTCCAGGTTTTGTGATTTTATCCCGGGCAATATGGACCTAACCAAAAAACAAAAACAAAACACATTGACAATTTTCAATAGGATTAACATTTTTACATGAGAAGTATTTTACCAAAAAGAATCATAATGTCAATATTATATCTTAGTGCCAACATGTGTATTATGGATACAAAGGGATTCTTTGAAAATGTTTTCAGACAAAGGAATCTTCTACCTTACCTTATGTCCATCTAAATGAGCAATATCCATTTCAAATCCAATAAGAGCTTCCACAAGTGAGATAGTCACATTTGTATATAAATCATCTCCTCTTCTTTCAAAAACTGGATGCCTGTAGTCAACATATTAGAATATTAATATTTTTATTTCTTAATTCATCTGCCATGGCAAATTCATTCATTTTACAGCATGTTAAATTAAAAAAATATTATAATTTAAAAATACTGACAAATTGGAAATTATGTATTAATCTTCTGAAGAAATCCATTTAAATCATTTTGAAATTTGAGTGACTACAGTCATGCATAGTATTCTTGCATCATGATTAGAAGTAAATTAGCCTTTGTCCTAACACCATAGGGATATTAATTCTAATTTTACATACTAGCATTTAGATATGTATAAAATATCTCTGTATCTGTCATAATATGGCATAGAAAAAACTTTTAGATCTTCACAGCAACTCTTTGTGCATTTCCTCTGAAATCATCTTTAGATATTCAGTGCAGATATTTTTTCCAGAAACAACTTGACTCACCTAGTCTTTGGTAACAGTTGAGAAAGGTTTAGTCTGCTTCAGACCCCTACTGTTTCCTAGAAGTAAATGCTTTTAATGTTCTACTCCAGGAGTAGGCAACCTCGGCTCTTTTATGACTCGTGGACTTTAACTCCCAGAATTCCTGAGTCAGCTATGCTGGCTCAGGAATTCTGGGAGTTGAAGTCCACGAGTCATAAAAGAGCCGAGGTTGCCTATCCCTGCTCTATGCACTTCTTGCCTCAAAGGATTAATCTTACAGTTGGAGCATCTGCCCACCAAAGCCTTTACGAGTGCGTAGTATTTTTCAAGCAAAAATATGTAATTGCTAGTACCACTAAAGCAAGTGTGTTCATTGATAGCTAATGCAGAAAAAAAATTGGTAAATTATTTCATAAAGCAGAGAGACTTACTTAAGAACTTTTATTCGGAAGCGCAAATCACCTGGTTCTCCATCAACGTGAGGTTCTCCTGATGAAGTTTGAACAAGTGTTAGGTATGTTTAAATGTTTCAAAACTAAACCATCTCTTTCTAGTGATACCTTCGGTCAGGAGTAGGCAACCTTGGCTCTTTTTATGACTCGTGGACTTCAACTCCCAGAATTCCTGAGCCAGCCATGCCAAGTCCACAAGTCATAAAAGAGCCAAGGTTGCCTACCCCTGCCTTAGGTCAATGTTTCTTTAAGATTTCTATAATGACATGATCTACCAGGATAGGGACCTTTTCCTCAAACTCTGTCCTTATGACTTAATGAAATTCAATACATATAGTTAACTCAAAAAACATTGGTATACATTATTAAGGCAAAAGTCTAAAAATACAAGCTTAAAACTGGTTAGACTGAATGTGAAACCTTAGTAAATTACCTAGTTTAGTCTGCATAAAAATCTATGGTTAGCACATAGTTTTGTTATAATCATTATCCAATTTATGCAGATTATGAAGTATCTGGGAGCAAGAATAAATATAGGTAGTATTGCAGCAGGATAAAAAATTAAAGGATGATAATACTGACACACAGATTTTCTATTCCTAGTGTCATAGGAAAATTATTATGTAGACAGTGGCAAAAAAGCTTATAAAATAAAAAAAGAGAAAGAAAAAATGTCACGACATACAGAATATACATAATCTTCTGCACAAGATTATATATCTTCTGTATGTATTTAAGTTTTAGTAGTATTGTAGGAAATATTTTTTCAAAGGCACAAAATGTTCCAAGTATATTTAAAAAAGCAGAGTCCAAATTAGGCTCCAAATTTCCAGTCCCAATTTATTTTCATCAATTTGAAACAAACAGAACATTCACAGTTTTTCACACATTCTATAAATTACAACCTCCAATTAGATGTCAAAAGTTAAAGAATAAAAATTAAAAGATGTACCTTCCCCTATAAAGGGGTATTCCATCCCATCCCTAACACCAGGTTCTATCTCCACCTCTAATGTTCGTTCTTCATTTACAAGTCTGAGAAACAGGAAAATATCAGTTAAACAATAAATACATGAAAGAGGATATTTCCTTTTAACACTGTATTATCTTAAGTGTCTTCAATCAGACCATATTGTATTTATTTATTTTACAAATGTTACTTTAAGTCTATTCATGCTTACAGTTGTGGTTTTGCAACATGCAAAACCCTCATAGGTTTATATACCTCTTGCAGAATTTTTAAGATGTGGACTATTTTATAAGCAAACATGAATTTACTTACACATTTTTGTCATGTGATTTAAATTAAACAATTAGGCATCTAAGAACATCACAATCATAAAACAAACCATAGCAATAAAGGAACTAATAAAATGGTTCTGCTCAAAAATTCCCATACCGTTGGATATTTGGGCAGCCTGAAAGATGTGAATGGGGGCACGCTTGGACTTTCCAACATGACAATGATCTGCTTCCTAAAGCTATGTTGACCCTTTAGTGGCTGCAGTAGAACAAAGGGAAGGTTCTGGAGTGGCAATCACAATCTCCTGACCGCAACATCATTGAGCCTGTCTGAGATCTCAAACATACAGTTCATTCTAGACAACCAAAGAATGTACAGGACCTGCAGACTTTTTGCCAAAAGGATAGCTAGCTTTACTACATCAGAAAATAAAGGGGCTCATTCATAACTATCCTAAAAGACTGTTTAGGATGCTGATGCTAAAGGGAGCAATTAGGACTATTAGGATCACTGATGTTAAAAGGAGCAATATATAGTATTAAGAATATGCAAACCACCATTTTATTATTATTTTATTGCTATGGTTTAATGATTGTGTTATTGTGGGATGCCTAATAGTTTAATCTGAATCAAAAATTGTTTGATTACTTTTGTTTATTTACAAAATAATCCATAACTTACAAATTCTGCAAGGGTTATGTAAATTTATGAACACAACTATATTTACATAGCTACAGGGAACACTTCAAGCCCTGCCAAATATGTATGTTATACAATAGTGTTTCTTAACTGGTAATTTTAAGACATGTGGATCAACTACCATGATGACTGGGGAATTCTGGGAATTGAAGCGCAAGCATCTTAAAGTTGCGAAGATTGAGAAAGACTGTTATACGAGGGATGGCTATACACGAGTAAGAATTTGAAGGCCAAATGTAGAGACATTCACAAAGCACCTGTTGGAAACCTCTTAAAACAATGAAGCCTTCCTGGAATAGCATAGTGTCTACACTGTGGTACCCTCCTTGGTAAAAGATACATTTGATTTAAAGAACTGTCAGCAGGCGCTACCATGTATCCTCTAAAGCAGAAACCCCCAACTTTTTGGGCACCAGGGACCGGTTCCATGGAGGGAGGTCTTTCTGCGGATCGGAGGGTGCATGGTTTTGGGTGCTGCCTGCATCATGCAGATGGGGCTTTGCTTGTTTGTGTGGACTAGTTGCTGGCATGCTGCGGCCCGGTACTGGTCCATGGTCTGGGGGTTGGGGACACCTGCTCTAAAGCCCCTTTTTTCTTGTTTGAATTTGAAGCACTGCATTGCTACTTTTTTTTGGCAGAACAAATCTGCCAGAGATGTCATGACAGAGCAATTGTACGGGCTCCTTTCAGTCACCCTGAACATTTTCAGGAATAAGTTTCCTTCTCTTTTCAATCCATAAAAAAACCCAACACTCTATGCCATCTTGTGGCTTATACTCGTAATGTAATCATCCTCCCTCTCTGCTATTTTTAACAATTATGTATGATTGTCAATTACTCAAGCACCAAATGGCCATAGGGCCTCAAACTCACTTGACATTGGGACACTCATCACAGACAACTTCTTGTGTCATCTGGAAACGTCCTGGGCCTAACTGGGTTGTCCTCATCTCTTGCCGGCAATTGCATTTCCGTTTCCCTGGTGCCTGTCTTGCAACTGGCTTGTTTCTAATAACCTGCAAACAGGTAAAGAATAACGTTGTTGGATGCAAACTTTACAATATACAACTCTTTAGCCTTTTCAAATGAATAAAGAAGACAAACATCTCATTTATAATACATCTGCTATTTAGACTTTGCAATATAAATAATCTTAATATAAACAATCACAAATTATATCCTGGCTTTTCAGTTACCATTTAGTTGTGATTATTATTGATCTTTCCCTGATTTAAAATTATTAATAGCTAATTAACAAATAATTATTAATTAAATAAATGATTATTTAATAAATACCAATATAGAGGTTTATAATCTTAGCCCACAATAAATTAAGAATCCTCTGACCAGTTTCCTTTTTCAAAGTATTTCAATGGAGTTACTGATAAACCCCCCAGACCCTTCAAAAACGGAAAATGTGGAAGTAAAAGCGATAGGGGACCCTTCAAATCCTAGCTAAATTCCTACACTCCCGGTTGATAATCATAATGGTTATACTTAATTTTAAATAAAATTAATTTTTATTTATTTTATTTTTATGGTTCCACTCATTAGTTTTTGGAGAATGTCTGTCACCAAAGACAAAGTATGGCTCCTGCTCTGGGAAAAAAGTTACATGTTCCTGTTGCATATAAATAGGGCCATTGATTAATTTGAGTTGCTCTTCTACTGTTCTCTTTCACAAGCATTTAGTTCTGAAACAAACTGAAAGCAGTTACCTAACATTTACCATGCACTGAAATTCCACAGGCAATACATACTGTAGGTGGTTCCAAGAATACTTTTGGTGTTCCTTCATATTCATTCACTGAGAGAGAACTATTTCTAATAATGAAGCCTGAAAAACAGATTTCTATATAAGCAAAGGAGACCTATTAAGCAAACTGCCTAACTTACTTCCACAAAATTTCCTGAATACACTTCTTCCAATGTAACTTCTAGGTCCACAATAATGTCGCTTCCTCTTGGAATGTTCCTGTCTTGCTGACGAGGATTGCCTCCAAACATGAAACCAAAATCTCCAAAGAAACTGAAAAGACACGAATATTGATTCATTTAGCTTCCTTTCTATTAAACGTATAGGACAGCAGGTAAGAAATTACTAACTGAGGCAATTATAGGGAGTAAGGAAGTTGATGGAGATTTACTGAATTATAAGGAGGAGGAGGTACAACAGAATCAGACTTGCAAGAGTCTGTTATTATAGTCAATCTCAATAAAAGTAGTTTTAAACTTCCTGTGGAATTGAACTTTTGGTCTGATCTACCTAGTGGGGCTGACATCAATTTTGCAAGTCTCCTATGCTCTTTTATTAAGGTAGGGCAAAGACTTCACTTTTGTTACTGGAAATTGGCTACAATTCAGTTCAGTGAATTAGGGAGATGTCTGTCTCAGCCACTTTCAAACCTTATCTGGTTTTAATTCTGGATTTAAAATATGTTTTATTTCTAGTCTTGGCTACAGAGCTTGATATCTCCATCAAGATCATCTTCCTTAGACTCTACAGCAACTTGGGCAATTTTTAGCTAAGATGCAATTCTGTTTTGACAACCCTCTTACTTGATATTGCTGCTTAGAACTCTAGAGAAACTTCCATGGAATTACTAGCTAGCCATGGAGAAGTAAGCAGTACCAGAATACATTTATCTTTAATTGCAAAAAAATGGAATTGACTGCTATATTGGGCAAAACAGCCATCAGTTTCCTATAAAAAGTGATATTTTCTTTTTAGAGGAAATAGTATACGTAGTCCTTGACTTATGATCATAATGGAGCCTGCCCATCATGGTTGTAAGTCATGATGGTCATATAATTTGTGGATCGTGTGATTGATTCAATATTATGATCTTTTTTGTGATCGTTAAGCAAAATCATGGTCATTAAGCAAACACCATGGTCATTAAGCAAACCAATGTTCCATGGTTTTGTCAAAAACCAGAAGTGCTGGTTTTCAGCAAAACTGTCATAAAATGTGGTCATGTGATCATGGAATGCTGCAAATGCCACAAATGTGGCCATATTGCTAAGGTCAATCATGTGACTGGAGAAGGCTGTGACTGCCAAAACTTTAAATCCAGGTTGTAAGTAGCCCCGTAGTAGGTCTCTTATAGCTTCATAAGTTGAGGATTACTTGCAGAAAGAACATGATAGATAAAAGTGCCATACACTTCCTAATCAATACACTGACTGTGAACTTTAATATTCTACATTGCCAGACCTATAATTTGTATGAAATAAACTGATCACTATGCCTTCACATAAATCCGCTGACTATGCAATTCAAGTATGTGTACTTAGTGATGAGGGTTTTCCAAATGTGAAATCGTAATTGAGCATTCACATTCAGATTTAAGGCAGAGTTAATTCAACTAAAAAAATAGCATGGGATGTGATTATGTTATTCTCTCTGTTGCAAGATAACAATTGCTGGTGAGGGTTCATCCATGGCTTAGTGTTAACTGAAAAGGCAGACCTGGCATGTATTAATGAAACCTGATGTGTTCTCAGAAATGTGCGCAGGACACTCTGGGTTTTAAACAACACGCAGGACAGCAAATGAGAGTGCTGCGGGTCAGAGCTATAACCAGCAGCCATGTTTTCTGTCTTGCAAAGTGTGAATGCCTGTATGTTAGGCCACAGTTCCTGCTTATGACATAGCTTCTAAATCCATGGAGTAATCAGTGTTGGGAATATAATGTTTAATTCAGAATAGAGGAATAATGATCTCTTCTCAGATAGTCTTGATCTTTGGAAAATCCTGGCAAAACCTGAAATGATATAATTTCCACTCCAAACACATGTAGAACCTCCAGAGGTTTGCATAGAGTCACCATTATAGATTCAGAATTTAATTGTTACAAACAACTTTTTAACTCATTAACTGATATGGATGTTATTGTTCAGTTGGCATTTACTAATAGCAACTCTCATTGTTGTCCTTCATGTTGTTTCAAACTAGTTTTAGATGCTTCATTGCAATTTTGCTCTTGCGGAACAAAACATAATAGTAAAATGGCTGAAATTAATTAATAAAGATGCCATTGTACTATACTGTAAGAGAACACTTTATCTTGCAAAAAAAGTGTGAAGGGGCAAAGCAAACTTACTGTGAAAAAATATCTCCATGAGAACTTTGATGTCCCTCTTTCAACCCTTCTTCTCCGTAGGCATCATACTGCTTTCGTTTTTCCTCATCTGACAATACCTGTAGGAGACATAAATTTTATGCATATATTAACGTAGGTTTAAGGTATTTCTAAACAGGACAATGGACAAAACTACATTTTGCCTTCATACTATACAGATCTGATCAATTTTGTGGTGGTCTGATATTTTCCAGAAATAAATATTTTAAACTGAAAACAGTTTGTGTGCATCCCTCACCTATGTATCACATCCATAATTCTCCAAATGGCTTCTGATTCAGAAAAATATCTCCTGGAAAATGTCAGAATACACCTAAATGACCAAATCATCATGTGACTCATAGGCTTTAAAAAAAAACTACAATCCAATGCCACCAAATATTGCTGCCACCAGGAACGATACGTTGCCTTGATTTTCACAGCCACTTCTCCTGCAAAAGGCACACTGTTAAGTGCCTCCAAGCCTCAGGGACATTGCCAACTCCATCTGCCATTATGTTGCTAGCCACTGAAGAACTGATCAGTTTTCTAGTTACTCCTTTGTGTAAATTCTTTCTTACCAAATTATAACATGTAATTGCTTATGATATGCTGCAGCTTGTTCAGGTTTGTTAATCCATTTTGTTGTAAGACATTTTACAGGACTGATTATACAAGAGCAACTAATAACTACTTACTATCAAAATATTTTGATTCTATTTCTCAAGGAAAAAGATTTAGAAGAAACTGACAGAAATGAGGAAGAAGAATGAAGGACAATAGCTTCATCTGTTTATTTTCTTTTCTGTTAAATGTTAGCTATTCACTTTTCCATCCTGTTGTGTGTATAAGGAAACTACATACAGGCAGAGCAAATACTATTATTAAAGCATATTCTCATGCGTAAGTTTGGACCAGCATTTCCAAATACAATGCAAGAATCTGTCACATCCTTTAAAGTAACTAAAGGAAAAAAAGAGAGCTCCATGATCTTCTAAATTTGACAAATTAAGAAGAAACCTCTGCTTGTTCCCCACAATATGTAGCCATTTACATATGTATGATCTTTAGCTTGCCATTAATCAAGTTCGTGAAAATATTCTTTAGCACCCGCATATTAAATACCAATGCAACATTTTAGCACATAGTTTTATACTTTTAAACATCACTTAATAGAGCAGCATGAACATCCATTGTTGACATATTCGATCTGCTACAATTGAAAGCTGAATAGAAATAAAAATCCTCTATTGCTTATTCACAAAGAAATAATACTTTCCATAAATCATTTTCAAATACTCAATTAAATCAGCCTAAAGAAAATGAAGGTAAGTTTTCAAGAACAAAAGTCTCATTAATATCACAAACACATTGATATTTTCCAATCAGTATCCATCCTATTACAATTTCATTGAAGAGAACCAGGAAGCACAGGATGCACATGTTGCCCACAGACTTCTTCTAAATACAGTTACCTCATAGGCAGCCCCAAGATCCTGAAATTTTTCCTGTGCGCGGGGATCATCTGGGTTTCTGTCTGGATGAAGCTGAAGAGCTAGTTTTCGGTAGGCCTTTTTAATATCTTTAACCGATGCACTGCGAGGAACCCCCAAAATCTTATAGAAATCTCTCCTGAAAAACAACGAAAATTATTGTCTCTTTATGATCCTCAAAATAAAAAATAAGGGGAGAAAAACAATTTATGTTCTTCTTTGCCATAAGCTGATAATAATAAGAATAGCAATGCACAGAGAAAGTTCTACAAGCTTTGCATTCTAAGGATCGTAGCATATGCTTTCTTTCAAAACACCAGAACTGCCAAAATGGGATGTCTTTGGCGGAGCATCTCTTTAGTGATCCTGTGATATTTAAGATTCTTAAATATATTTACTATTCAGTTATCATGGTTAGGATTACATAGCAAATACAGGTAGCTTTCATGTGGTCATTCCTGGATCTAAAGACAATCACTTATGCCCTAGTCCAGTGATGGTGAACATTTTAGAGACTGAGTGCCCAAACCGCAACCCAGAACCCACTTATTTATTGCAAAATGCCAGGATTGCATCAACATTGTGGTGTCCTCGGGGGGCAGGGGGCATGGCCCACTGGGTGGGCATGGCTGGGGTGGTCGTAGCCACCTAAATGTTGCTTGTGGGGGGGACACCTATGGGGGCTGGGCAAGCTTGGGGGAGATCCAGAGGGTGTCTGGCGGGTGGGGCAGGAGGCTCGTCCTGCGGGGTGAGGCAGGGGGCAGGGCGGAGGTACCATTGCCGCGGGGCAAGGCGAGGCAGGGGCTGGGGCGGCTGCTGCCTGACACCATCGGCCCCCGCACACAGAAGCCAGCGAGCACATGGGGGCCAACGGTGTCCGTCAGCAGCCCCAGCCCCTGACCGGCACACTCTGGGGCTCCGCAGCCCGCTGCCAATACCAGGCCAGCTCTCCAGCAGCAGGCAGAGTAGGGGAGGGGGGCACGTGATGCAGACGGCTGGACACGCTTACCCGTCCCATCTGTTTATGGTTGCGGTTGGAGAGCAGGTTGCTGCTGGTCATCTCGGCCCCCTCGCAGATCCTGCCCTTGGCCCGCGCACGGAGCATGTTCCCCTCGCTCGCCCAACCTGTGCGAGCTGGTGGCGGTGCACGTGCCCACAGAGAGGGCTCTGAGTGCCACCTCTGGCACGCGGGCCATAGGTTCGTCACCACTGCCCTAGTCATTGGATTACTGCAATGAACTCTACCTAGGGCTTCCTTTGAAGAGCATTTAAAACTACAGCTATTCCAGAACATGCAGCATTCAATATCCTTTTGTATGTTTATGACATATGTGACTTACATTGGTTGCTGGCAAACTTCTGGTTATCACTTATGAAGCCCTTCATGGTATAAGATTATTTGAGAACCACCTATCTCCAATGATTTCTGCCTGATGGCTTAGATTAGTCAGTTAATGTGCTCCCGGTCCCTTCAACCAAATAATGCCATCTATTAGAATTCAGAAAGTATGTTTCTCTCTGCTGCAGTGTCTGCTCTCTGGAATGATAGATCCCAAGGATCTATGTATCTCCCACAGTAATAATGTTTCAGCAGTATTTAAAAACCATGACTGTACTCCCATCACTTGGGATAGGGTATTTGTGAATCCTGTTGGTGAAGATTTTTTTGGAAAGGGGTGGGTTTATGAGATATGGTGGTCCAGACATTTCAGATTTTTTTCTCTATTGTTAATCTGTTTTTAAACTGTAAGCACCCAAAACTGTTTTGGAATTGGATTGTCTCCAAATCTAACAGACAAAGAAAAAAACTGTAATCTTAACACAAGTAGAAATCTCTAGGCTGGGGAAGCCTGGCATAAGATTAAAAATGTCAGAGAAAATTCCACCCTTTATTTGTTCATTTAAACTGCACATGCCCTTGAATTCATTGGCAGAAACAGGAATAAAACTCTTGAGTACATAAAATTGCACTCTATATGCTGAGTGTAAGAAATATCTTGGCTTTTAATAAAAGAAGCTTACATTTTTTTTAAATGAGAGGCTTATATTTAAAAAAATGCAATAAAATAAAATGAAAAAGAGTACTGACATTTAAAAAACAAATATAATTGAAGTTATTTCATGACTTAAATTATATGCCTGTTGCTATAATATTATATCAAAAGTAGGTGACCGCCCAAGCTTTTGTTAGGAAACATTCCATAATTGGAACACTACTGAGAAAGTCAATAACCAAGAAGAGTAGCAGATTTAACCAACTGATTTCAGTACAGTACAGGTAGTCCTCAACTTATGACCACAATTGAGCCCAGAATTTATGTTGCTAAGTGAGAAATTTGTTAGGTGAGTTTTGTCCCATTTTACGACTTTTCTTACCACATTTAACACTGCAGTTGTTAAATTAGTAACATGGTTACTAAGTGAATCTGGTTTTCCCATTGACTGTGCTTGTCAGAATGTCACAACAGATGGTCATGTGATCCTGGGGGCACTGCCACTGGCATAAATATGAACCAGTTGTCAAGCATCCAAATGTAAATCATGTGACCATGCAGATGCTGCAATGGTCATAAGTGTGAAAAACAGTCATACGTAACTGTTTTCAGTGCTGTTGTAACTTTGTACGGTCGCTAAACGAACTGTTGCAAACCGAGGACTACCTGTATACAGACAGGTAAAAGTGGAAGCAGGGATATAGATTCCAGCCACTGAAAAGAAGCAACAGGTCTAAAAGAGGGCTTCGTGGCTAAGGCGGGGATTTGAAACCCGAGTGGCTAACACGATCCTAACACATCGTGTTCACTACGACTCATCTCTCTTCCCTTCCCCCGCGCTTTAAAACACAGGATACACATTTCATCTGCCTATGA
Source organism: Protobothrops mucrosquamatus (assembly GCF_001527695.2). Taxonomy (NCBI): domain Eukaryota; kingdom Metazoa; phylum Chordata; class Lepidosauria; order Squamata; family Viperidae; genus Protobothrops; species Protobothrops mucrosquamatus. The sequence continues at coordinate 504,559 of NW_015386576.1, read as the reverse complement.
GGGCACAGGAAATCCAACCGTTTCCTGGCCACCCGCAAAGGGAGATTTATTTATTGTTTATTTATTGAATTTATATACCGCCCTATCTCCCTTACGGGACTCATGAAGAAGGATGATGGCAGTAACCACCTACAATTTATTTATTGTTTATTTATTGAATTTATATACCGCCCTATCTCCCTTACGGGACTCATGAAGAAGGAAATGGCAGTAACCACCTACAACTCTCGATAGGAAGCAATGGCCAGGAAGCAGCGGAACAGGGAGCAGTCCGCACACCGGGGAAGAGGAAGACAAGGCGCTCCCATCGTGCGGAGACTGGCGAGAGCGAGCGGGGGGGGGGGCAGAGCGCAGCAGGTTCAGCGGGCCTTTCGGAACACCGAAAGGGGAAGAGAGGGCAGAGGGGGCTCCACCCTCTGCCGCGGGGCCACCTGCAAATCTTAGCACCGAAACGGGCTTTCCTTCCGGCCGCCTTTTCCTCCCTGCACTCACCCGGCGATGACGTCCCCAAGCAGGCACAGCAGTAGTAGAAGGAGGCCACCGAGGGAGCGGGGGGACATGGCGGGGGTCTAGTCGAAGAAGCTCCCAGCCCCTACCTGCCTCACGCACCGGTAACCGTAGGCATGAAAGAGAACCCCCCGGTACAGAGAAGCGGCCAATCGGAGCTCAGCATAGCAGGCACCCCGTCATTTGCCGCTGGCCAATCACAATTGCACACTTCACCCGCGACCCGGTTAGGTTTGGCCAATTAAACTTTGTAACGTCAACAAATTAGGACGCAGAAAAGAGCGTAATGGTCTCCGTCGTGGCGAGAAGCATTGTGATGACGTCACGCGTAGGTACGTTTCGAAGAGGACATTATCCATCCTTTTAGTTCCGTACATTTTTAAAGCAGTTTTAAGTCCGGGCTTCCTTTTTGGTGTCTCATGCTGAGCTGGTAGCAAACAGATTTTTTTTTCCTCCTATCATTTTCAAAATCAACGAACTCCATTTTTTTAAAAGAAATAACGCAGTTACATGAACGGCAATTCTGACAATTCATAAAATCTACTTTCTAAATGCTTAACTATATTATGCTTTTCCCCATCCCTCTTTTCTTCATCGGTTCTCTGAGATCAGAATCCTTTGGCACATTAAATGATAACGCATTTTGCTGGGACCAGCGAATATACTTTAGGAAAAACATAAAATGCGGTTCTCTGCAAATATATTTATACCAGAATAATATTTGCCTCATCAGGAGGCAGCACCTTTCTGACTTTCTGGGACTGGAAACTAATCAGGTTGATCTGATTAATATTGGAGGAATATCTCTATCAATTTATCTTTCTCGGAATGTCTATAGACTTGGGACTGTCTGCTTCAGCTGCAAATTTCTGCAAAAACGAGGTTTTTGGCTGAGATTTAATGGACACCTGGATGTTTAAACCTTGTCTAGAGTAGGAAGTCAAAAGCGTCCCGGAAGATGACACTGACAAATCACTTCAGGATCTATTAGGGGAGATTTTTAATGACATGTATACATTGAAAGAATAAAAAGTGAAGTCAAACTATTATGAAATACTTAAACACGATAGGTAATTAAATGTAACACTATAAAACAGGGTGGCTGTTCACATATAACTAATGATACAGCGCCATAGATTAATTAGGAGAAGCAAGTGGAGGCAAGTTTTCTGATCCGCCCGGTCTGCAGATGTCGCTGTTGCGAATTCTTAGTTTTTCAACTGTCATTCCTATTCTTGCCAATGCAGTAGAGATACGGGGATAGCGATTGGTGACTAGCCCAGCGATTCTACAATACGATAGAACGTCTTTCGAAGCCTTCCCCAGGGAGTGTTTTTATTGGTGACTGAGTCAGACGTTGTGCGCAGGCGCGGAAAGAGTTGACCGTGAGCGTTCGAAAGCGACTTCGCCGCTGGCATCCGAGAAGCGCCTGCGAGGAGAGGCGGGTGAGTTCTTCTTTCTCCGCCTGGAGGGTGGTGTCGATCTCCTTTTTCATCACCCCCATCTCTCCCGCTTCATAGTGAATGCTGTGAGCGCTTGTTTAATAATGTATCAGAAGTGCAGCTTCAGTCTTTCCTTTTTCTTGCAAAAAGCATCCCCGCCAACACTGCCTAACAATTTTAAGGCATGTGGACTTCAACTCCCAGAATTCCACAGCCAGCATTGCTGGCTGTGGAATTCTGGGAGTTGAAGTCCACATGCCTTAAAATGGTCAAGGTTGAGAAACACTGGAAGAAGAAGGTTCGCATCTTTCATGGTATCTTAACACTTCTTTTCCTAAGGCTTCTAAGCAGATGCGGAAATAAATGTGCTGTTCTATATCGCCTGCTCTATTGTTCTTTGTTGCATATAGGATTAGTTTTTATTGTTCATATTCTAAAAAGGAATGGGAGAATAAATACGTTACAGACATGTCTCCTATACAAGGAAACCCACAAGAGGCCAAATAGAGTCCTCAAAGAGTTCCAGATTAGTTTACATTCCATTCTCCATCATGACCCCCATTTTAAGGACTCTGTATCCCCTGTGCACATCTGAATCTCCTGAACCAAGAAACAAAAAATGCATCAGTTCTGCCTCAGTGCACTTAATTTTAACAGCAGTTAGCTTACTGGTTATATGAATATATAAATATATGTGAACTGTGTACAGATAATACAGATGTAATAAAATTTTACCAGACATAAATTTTAGTGCAGTAAACAGTACAGTAGTTTAAAGATTCAGCACAGAAATGAAATAGAAGGAATAAATTTCCATTTGCCCATAAAATAGAGCAACAATAATGCAAGGCAAATTTGAAGAAAGTTTAGAAGGAAGCATACCTTCAATCACACCTGCCTTTATAGGAGCTATTTAATTGGAGACAGAGACAGTTCACAATGCTATGGAAAGTGCAGATAGAACAAACCTGTAGCAGAAGGCAATTAGCAGCAAGTAACAGAATCAGAATGGAGGGACTAAATGGAGGAACTAGTCACTAGGCTTTTGAGTAACAAAACAGTGGAGTACAAAACCTCAATAAATAACTGCATCGATAGCTGATAGAGGCAATTGAGAATGCCTTTATTAGACAGTAGATTAATGTTCAATAAAAAGATATTTTAATTTTCTTATTATTAGTTTATAAGACAAACTTGAACAAAAAACTTAAAATTAAAAAGAAAAACAATCTCAAAGAATATATTTGAGAACAAAGATATACATACACACAAATGCAACTCTTGAGAAAACCCCCCAAACATTTCAAATACCCGCATTTAATTTTTCTTTAAAAAATCACGTGTATATAGAAAACATATATTATTGCTTATAAGACCAATAAATGTTGACTGGATTAAACTGAATTTATTATTTACTGTAGAGTTTTTAGAGCTGTTGAGCTGTTAGAGTTTTTAAAAGATAGTTTCCCATACTTTTAAATACCACTGATGTAGTTTACTTTCCAAGTTTTTACAGTCATAAAAATTAGCATTTAACAATTACATCTAAATTAATTTGTTAACTTAGACTAATTTATATGCATTAGGAAAATACTGTATAGTCGTAAATTACTACAGGATTCATTACAAAATATTACTGGGTGATTTTCCCAATTTCTTTAAAAATTTATGACCTGACTACCTGGCATTGACAGCAAAGATGGTATCCAATTATTTTTGCTCTACATCACCATTGCAGAATAGTTGCAGTGTCTATAGGATTACTCTGGCAGGATGTAATATAATACATAGATTTTTTTAATATTTATTTTGGGCTCAGTTATGATTGTAAGTCAAGGACTATCTATATAACATTGACGAAATTCCCTTATTAAACTTGGTTGATCTGACATCAAGTTGGTACTTGTGTCCATTGCTTTTGTAAGATAAATTCAGGAACCACAAGATTACAGTCTACCATTAAATCTCTAGTTACTTTATTTCATGCTTAACTTGTGAATGATCAAAGAATAGTAGGAGAGACTGATTTGGCATCAGACATAATTTATATCCTGTTCAGATTTTTTATGATTTTTAAATCTGAATTTGAAATAGCTATTTCTTACTTTCAAGAGGAAATGATATTATGCTTACTCAGTTTATATTCAATGAGCATTCTGTGACTTTTTACAGGAAAGTTACATTTGTTATGCATTGGCACCTTTCATTCTTCTTTGCATTCTCTATAGTACAGAAGCTACAGAACATTGTTTTTTTTTAAGGCTAAGCTTTTTGGAATAATGTGTAAATAAAATTCCTTTATTTGAAATCATAACTAGGCAGTTGAATTAATAAGCACATTGAAGTAAAAACAGGTTGTTTCATAAATAAGTTGTTTTAAATGTTTTCAGCAGTTTCTGTAAGAACTGTAATAATGCCAAAATGATAAGATCATGGATGATTTCATCACATAGTTTCCTCATTTCTTCCCTTTGCATCCCCCCAACCCCAAGATGCTCATGATTGCTACTGTCTTCTTAAACTATGATAATGAAAATGCCAAATCTTACATTTTGTTTAAATTTTATGTGTAAGATTTTAATTTTTTAAAATTGATGATATCCTATATAATGATGACTGCGTTAATATGAGCCCACAAACTTTCTGTTGCACTGATTGAAATGTATTTAATTCAAACTGCAGTTGAGATATGTCTACTGAAAAGCTTCAGAAATACTAATGTTATCTACAAACATTTTAATTATTTGATTTTCTATTTTTACATTAAGATTTTGGATATTCCTGCTTTTGTTCTTCTTGGTTTGTCCTTCAAAAATGAGATCAAGCAAAGTGGGAGAAAAAGTAAAAGGCTAAAGCATTAGTGATGTTCCTTTGAAGCTCTTTTAATAAGAAATAAAGCAATCCACAAATGTTTTCTTTGTAAGAGCAGACTAGAGGTGAGTATATTGCTTTACCTAGTGGCAGTTTACAAGAGATGCAACATATTCAAACCAACAGTTAGGGTGTTTTTTATTTTATTTTATTTTTTCAATAAATATTTTATTAATTTTCTAGTTTTACAATCAAATACTTAATAGACAACGTGTTGTCTGGGTCCATTAGTAATTCAGTGGTATATATTAACTTCTTCAATCTAGATCCAATATTACACCATCAAATGTTTCCTCTCTTCTGGTAGTACCTGTTTTCCCACACTAGGCAAATACAATTCTTATTGTTATTAATAAATATACAATTGAATATCAAAATCTTCGTTACATTTTTTTCCCAAATTT
>NW_015386576.1:495667-499296 GCF_001527695.2 Protobothrops mucrosquamatus | reverse complement strand
GACAACGTGTTGTCTGGGTCCATTAGTAATTCAGTGGTATATATTAACTTCTTCAATCTAGATCCAATATTACACCATCAAATGTTTCCTCTCTTCTGGTAGTACCTGTTTTCCCACACTAGGCAAATACAATTCTTATTGTTATTAATAAATATACAATTGAATATCAAAATCTTCGTTACATTTTTTTCCCAAATTTTAGAAATCAGGATAAGGCCATATTGATTGTTCTGTTTGTTTTACTATTGAATTAACTTGAAATGTGCTTTGGTTTTATTTTTTATATGGAGATATTTATGAGAATACAAACTCTTGGATGATTGATGGATTGATTCAGATTGGTCTCCCAAATGTTCTCTTCCATATAATCCCAGATTCAGACCACTTACTATGACTTTCTGCAAATAACTCTAGTTCAAGGTCATTGCTGGAGAAATTACCAGGATGAATATGATTATAGCAAGGAAAGTAAAGAGATTACCATACTTAATGAATAAGTATAAATGGAAACTTTAAGAGTGTTTTCTTCATTTGCTCCTTCCTTTGAATGAACTGCTGAGGTGAATAAGTAAAAAAGGACTGTTCAAAATCTTTCATTGTATGAGAAAGGATTAATAAGCCAAAGCTGCTCTTAAGGTTCTAAGCTCTGGATCCATTAAAAATATAGCTGCTGTTCAAAATTACTTACGAACAAGCGCCATGCAGGATCCACTATCTGGCAAGTCTATTAAACAAATACAGAATTTAAATGTCCTATTACTCATTTTCTTTCTATGCAGAATAGGACTGAATAATTTGCAATCCATGGTTACTCATTGCCCTTACTGTATGCCCCCAGAATTTCTCATGGTTGTGCTGCTGAAATTTGGCAAAAGCTTTCCATGGTGATATGAAGTAAAAGAAGCATCACCTCTAGTACAGCACTTTTATCCATTTAATGCTTCCTCCAGTGGGCACAAAAGGGGAAATTGGGCTGAATATTCTGGTGTTTTCCATCATCCAATGAATATTCACGTTAGCACCATGCCTAATGCACATTTTTTTAAAATGCAGTCTTGGACTGCAAAAGTTTTGCTTGACCTGATATAGGTGAAATTTAATGTGTATATTTCGGTAATAAATATTTAAATAGGATAAACCAGGAGAATTTTTAGATTTGATGTACAAGACATAAGTATTTAAACATGAGGTAATCAGGAGAAATTAATATGGCAAAATTCATTCATTTTCATGTATATTTGAATTGGAGACAGGTCTGGAAATAGCACTTTGTGGTATTTCTGCTTTTTCAAATTCAGATATATAAACTCTGCACCTTTTGAAAATGGAGCAACCTTCGGTCAGTTTGTGGGTGAAGATGGAGCCTTTCATAGTGGGAGCATTGCAAATCCCTCCTCCTTCCAAGTTTAGCATGCATTACCTTCGGAAAATGTCAACCTATGTCAGAATGCGCTCTGGTAAAGGCTATTATCCGTACCTTACCTGGTCTATGTGGCGACACATTGCTTGTGGAAAACTACAGTTAGAGAAAGACCTGGCATGGCTTTACTTTGAGTTGTTTGACAGTCTTGTTGAGCAGACTTCGGAGGAGCGACTGGAATGGGCAGAAGTGATATCTAGCTGCACAACTGAGGAAGAGACAGAGAAGCAAAGAAATCGGGTATGAACTAATCATATTTTTAATATATATTTTAAGGAATTTAAATTTTTAACTGTTTGTAATTTTTTGTCATTGCTCCCAAATGGTTTATTTCTTTCTGATATACATTGCAGCATAGAGCACTAATGTAGGTGGACCAAACATTGTTTAGTTTTTAGAATACTTTCAGCTATTTGAAATTTAAGCAGTAGTCTATCTATCCCAGTTAAGTACATTTTGTTGAATGAAAATCAAATAACCTTACTAATTATTCTATATGAGTCTAAATTTTGGATCTTTCCTTAGTTATCTGTGGATACGCTTCAGTTCCTGCTGTTCCTTTATATTCAGCAATTAAACAAGGTTTCTTTGAGGACATCCCTTCTTGGAGAGGAGTGGCCAAACCCTAAGTCTAAGTCTCACAGTGGGCTAAAAGAATCTGCCAATCAGGTTAAGGTATTGTTTGAACTGCTTTCCTCCAAAAAATTTCTCTCTGTAGAAGGATGCTTGTTGCTTTTATTTGAAGATAATGCAAGAATAACTGGCAAAGTTATAATGTACTTCCAATTTGTTTTCATACATTTACATTGCATGCTGAAATAATTAAAATAAGTACTTTTATTAAAAAAGTGGCATTATAGATCATATGAATACCTATAAAATAATACTTGAATATCCATGTATAAATTCAAAGCAAACATTAAGTAAACAATGATCCAATTACATTGATTTAATATGTGCTATTCAGTAAGGTTGAGAGTTTTATCAAGATCAGTCTTCTCCTATCTAATACCCTCAGTATATGTTGAATTTTCAACTCCCATTATCCCCAGTTACTATGGGCCATGATGTAATAATCAGTGCTAAATCTGTAGATCTTTCCTCTTTTTCGATGATGAATAGAGTTGAATATGCACTATAAATTGATGGACTTTTATTAAAGCACCTTATCACACCTCTTAATACCGCTTTATATATTTCCCTTTGTATCTTTTACGTATGCAAGTAGTCCTTGCCTTCTACTACAATTGACCCCCAAATTTTTGTTGTTAAGTGAGACAGTTGTTAATTGAGTTTTGCCCCATTTTACAACTTTTACTACAGCAGTTGTTATGTGAATCATTGCATTTATTAAATTAGTATCATAGTTGTTATGTGAGTTTGGCTTCCCCATTGATTTTGCTTGTCAGAAGGTCACAAAAGGTGATCACATGACCCTGGGACACTGCAAATGTCAAAAATACGAGTCATTTGCCAAGCATTTGAATTCTGAACATCTGACCATGGGGATGCTGCAATGGTCGTGTGTGAAAAATGGTTATAGGTTTTTCAGTGCCATTGTAACTTCAAATGGTCATTAAACATAAGTAGAGGACTATCTATACAAAGCATATGGATCTTCGTCTTCTTTTTAAAATAAACAGTAAGAGGAAGTCTGCACTATTCTGACACTGATCATAAGAACATAAAGAAATTGTAGGCCGCTCTCTGCTGCTTTTTATATTAAATGCCTATTGTAGTTTCTTTCAAATGAACAAGAAAAACTTTGAAAAGGAATCTACACATTAACGACTTCTACTTATATCTTACTTTATAGTAATTTGTTTTTTACGTTTATATCTGGACTTTCTTAAAACTTAAAATAGCGTACATAGAGCTCCATCTTTCCATTTTATTCCACAACAACAACCCTGTGATGTAGGATAAGGTGAGAGAGAATGATTGGCTCAGGATTACCTAGTGAGCTTCCGTGGCTGAGAGCCTTGATATCAGTCCAACATAGGAATCGCTTAAACCAGCGGTTCTCAACCTGTGGGTCGCGACCCCATTTGGGGTCGCACGACCATTTCACAGGGGTCGCCAAACAACGCCGTCCGCCATTTTTTTTTACCCTTTTCCTTAGCTGTGCTACTCCCTCTGCTTGGCGGCAGCCTGCATGCAGGAACTTTACCAAACATGCCCTGCAGGAGGCGTGTGAAGAGCGCAGGCG
>NW_015386576.1:449733-493591 GCF_001527695.2 Protobothrops mucrosquamatus | reverse complement strand
GAAATCTGAGTGCAATGTATTTCAGCAAATATTGGGCAGATTCTGCCTACACAACATGGTGGCCACGCCCACTTGGTGGCCACGCCCACTTGGCCACGCCCCTGGCACCCGGCGATGTATAAGTGGTTGGGGGTCACCACAACATGGGGAACTGTATTATGGGGTCACGGCATTAGAAAGGTTGAGAACCACTGGCTTAAACCAAGAGGATAGTATATAAATGTGATTTTGTGGATTGATTCTTGTTTCTAATATTTGTTCTTATGCTTGGTTTGAAGAATTGGAATGACAGCTACCACCATGACTTTATCGAAAACCATCTCCAGGATCTTCTGGAATTGTTACTGGACCCAGATCAGCTCAGTGCCTCCTCTCATTCTACGCACAGTAGCCTGCTATCACCCAAAGCTGTTCAAGCTCTTAGTTTCCTTATCGAAGGAAGTGTGGATCAAAATAGGACTGTTCACCCTCTTCATGAACTTGCACTTTGGCAGCCATTGCATGCCAAGAGTGGCTTCTCAAAACTTTCTAAAGCCTTCTCCTGTGCCAGATTCGAATCATGGATGAGGACTTGTCTGACTGGGAACCCATTTGGGGCAATAGCCTGCCTCACATCTGGAAGAAAGCTTGCATGGGCACAACAAGGTACAATTATTTCTGATCATAGAGTTCCTACTGACTACTTGATAGGACATCTCCATCATGACTGCCCAGCTTTAATATTTTAGTTAAATTTTACACCCTAAAGTTGTTAAAATATTTATTTAATAATAAGCTTTAAGGAACGTAAACATATTTATGAAGAGATATAGCTAAGATGCTAATTAAAATGTATATAGGAGTTGGTGGAGCATTTCCAGCTAGGAATCACCTGAACTCATTTCTGATAAAAACTTTGGTAGGTTCCAAGATGCTAAATCATACGAATCAAAGAGCACGTATGAGTCTTCCAAAGTACCTCCATACCTATTGTACATTATGGCATCATTAATTCGTATTAAATTCTATATATTCATATTTCCTTTTGAATTGTTAATGCTTTTTAGATTGTATCATTGGATGACTTCTGACAATACAATACTAGTTTTTTGAAATGTTCTTGTTGGACACTGTCTTAATTCAGATTCATAACACTCTCATTTTAACAGCATTCTGACTATAAATGGGAAATATTGTAAGATTTACAAAGTTAAGCAGGATCTGGAATAGTGAATTATTAGCTTCTAATGCATATTTGCCTGAGTTGATAATAAATATTTATATGAAGTCCCAAAGTCATGTAACATGTATTTTGACTACTGCTCTGTATTTCCATAATGTCATTAAGAAGGAAAATATAGTTTAAGGATGCATGGAAGATGTGCACATATAGACATCATAAGGACATTTTAGGTCCTTTGATTTGGTAATAAATTGTTGAGTTTTATGGCTTAATTTCATAATAAAAATCCTTACTGCTAGGGCTATGTTAACATACCAGGAAGAAAATTTTTGTTTGTTTTTTGTTTAAATATTTAGAAAGCCATGCCTTTGTTATAAAGAGGATTTCAGAGCACTGCATGTAAATATCAAACATACAGCATAACATCTTAATAATTTGTATAAGAAAATTACGTGCTGTTTGAATTATTCCAACCAAATTGACTAAAATATATTTGTAAATATTGAATATTGAAGTGTTTTCTTTCTTTGGGAAATACAGTAAGATACAGCTAAATGAGAGATTTTGGCTTCAGTAGAACTATTTTTAAAAAATAATATTTTCATAATTCTTCCAGTTGAAGGAACAACTAAACGAGCTAAAATAGCCTGTAATGCTCTCATAGTCCCTTCAGTTCATCGTTTGATTATGATGAGCCAGGTTTACAAGCAAACATTAGCAAAGAGCTCTGTTACGCTAGAAGATACTCATGTGAAGATTCATCGATGCTGTGAATCTTTTATCTATTTACTATCTCCACTGAGGTAAGTTATTTTTCAGTTGTCACCTAATAGAAAAAGTACATGCATGATTGCATTTTATTGTTTTCCATCTCCTATTATTGGCTGTTTTTCCTCTCTTTCAGGTCTGTAACCATAGAAAAATGCAGGAATAGCACCTTTGTCCTAGGTCCAGTGCAAACTGTAGTACATCTCCATAGTTGTGACAATGTCAGACTTGTTGCTGTTTGCCATCATCTGTCTCTGTCATCTACGACTGGTTGCACCTTGCATGTTCTCACTCCAACTAGACCTCTTATATTATTGGGTAACCAAGCAATAACTTTTGCTCCTTTCCATACCCATTATCCAATGCTTGAGGATCACATGGGCAGAACTGGCCTTGCTACTGTGCCTAACAACTGGGATAATCCAATGATAGTATGTAAAGAAAATTGTGATAAAGAGGTATTCAGACTTCTCCCACCTTCAGAATTTTACCCCTTTGTTGTTCCATTTGAAATGGAGGGAGACACAACAGAAATACCTGGTGGTCTGCCACCTGCATATCAGAAAGCACTGAGCCAACGAGAACAGAGGATACGAATCTGGCAGAAAACAGTGAAGGAAACAGGGCTGACCAAGTAAGTAACAGTTAATTTTCCAGGAAATAAGAGTCAGGTGTTGTAATGGCTTTATAATTAAATGCATCAATATTAATACAAATTAATAATTTTTCAAAATTTGGATTGCTAACAAAGAATTAAGGGAGAACTGGAATAGCCATTTCAAACTTTTTAGTTCTTTTCAACCAGACATACCCTTCTGAGATTCGAACCTGGGCTGTCTGCATGTTAAGCAGATCTATTAACCTCTAGGCCACAGGTTCTTTCTCACTTTGTCAGCTATGAGACAGGGGAGAACTCAAGATAAATTAATAATTAAAATTTGTTGTGTGAATATTGTTTTGCTTTTCCCTTAACTTGTAGTCTTAAGGACAACCACGACCTTTTATTAATCTGTTTTTACAAGTTTTACACCCAAATTTCATCTGTTTTAGCAACTATCATAATGGACAGACCCAGCTGTGTGTATTTTGTAGGAATATAATGCTTAGTAATGCTTAATAAAAAAACTTGATTTTAAAATTTTGTTTCATTCTACGGTGATTCATTTCTTAGAGTTTTGAGTTTTATGACATTGCCACTAGGTGTGAAAAAATTAATGGAACACTGTTTACTGATTTGTTAGACTTATATTCCATGGACTAGAACTTGACTCTCCTCATTTGTAGTCCAGTACTATAACTGTTACAGCACAATAACTTGCAGAAGCATTTTTGAAATATTTTCTTGATTGTAAGTTTTTATATAGATTTAAATGATTCTGTTTTATTTTAATATTATAAAAATCTTAGAAAAATTTTATATGTTATAAAAAACTCAACCATAGCACAATAAGTTAAACCACTTAATAATGATAAAAACATTTGGGCAGTGTGGATGTTGACTTTAAAGACCTAGCGATAGGAATATTTACACAAATGTATACAGTACAGAGCTAATCCTGTTTCTGCTTTCAGGAATCAGAAGAAGACATTCCAGATGTTAGTGGAGAACAAATTCTATGAATGGCTAGTCCACACAGGGAGCCGTCAACAGCTTGATAGCTTGGTACTTCCTGCTGCAGGATCTAAACAGGCAGCAGGATAGGAGAACTCTCAAAGCAAACAAATCATCAGGTGAGTTCAAAGGTCACATTTATATTGCACACATACAAACTTTTTATTGTATTTTAATATAATACAAACAATTAGTGCTTGGTAAGTTAGGTTGAAAGTTGGTGATATAAGTGAGGAATGTTCTCATAGAAAGTATAGCTTATATTTGGCATTGTAAGACTTTATAATCTAATCTCTAATTGTAGCTTTTAAAAAATTCTACCAATTAAAGATTACATTGATTACAAATACCTTATTACCACTTAGGATTTTTTTAAATGCTGACTTACTTTTTCTTATACTGAATAAAATGTGTGATGTTATTATCATCATCATCACATTAAATATAATATTTTTCTATTTTCTATTAAATATGGACATTTCAGAATTAAAATAAATTATGGTCTATTGTTTTTTCTGTCAAACTATATCACTAAGCGAAATCTTACTTAAGCAATTTCTGTATCTCATTTGTTATACTCTCTGTTTCTGGCTTACAGACTGTCCTAGTATCATTCTTTTATCATTGTGTTCAGCCTATTGCAATCTTGATGACTAAGGGTTTTGTCTCTTTCCAGTGTTAACATTCAGTTATTGTTTAATTTATATATAAAACTACTATTAAGAAGATCTCTCCTCTCCTCTGTGACAAAGCCTGGTCTTGAGTGATTTCTGGAACCTTAACATCCTCAAGGGGGAGAATGTTCCATAAGGCAGGTGCCATAGCAGAGAAGACTTGCTGCCAAGTGCTGTTGCAACATGTCTTCTCTGCCAAATCTGATGGGATGGGTAGATGTAGTTGGGAAGAGGTGGATTCTCAGATAAACTGCCCCATGTCAAAACTCTGAACCAATACAGCCATGGAGCAGAGGTGTACTGTGCTTTTCTAGAGGCACATATAACTGCCTGTGTTGCGCTTTCTGCACTAGGTGAAGCTTTCAGATATTCTTCAAGGGCAGTCCCATCTAGAATTCATTACGGTAGCTCATTGGAAGATGAGTAGGGCATGAGTGACTATGAACAGAGTGATCCGGTCCAGGGATGGATACAACTGGCACACAACATGTAGCTGTGCAAAGACCCTCCTAGCATGACTGCCACAAGTACAGGAGGATTCCCAGATTGTGCACCTATCAGTTTGGGACAATGCAACTTATTCAGCACCAAAGATGGCATAGTATTAAAACTAGGAGGCCCCGAAACCTAGAACCACTCAGTCTTGCCAGGCATCTGAAATGGCATCCTATTGTTGTTGCTATTATTGTCGTTGTTGTTATTAGTGTTATGTGTTATGTATTTGTGATTGAAACTATCAAATAAACTGCTACTACCATGTGATTGGAATGTGATGAGACTGCAGATTTAACAATTTAACTCTCTTTGTTTTGTTATAGTTCTGGAGATGCACTGTGCCAAGTGAAAAGTATTTCCATCAAAATAGACTGGGGCCAACTTGAAGTTTAGAAACATAAATTTACTTAATGGCATTATCAAGAAGGAAATGGACTTTACTGCATATTTCAAGCTATATGATATCATCAGTTACTCTGGATCTTTATAGGAGGATCTTGCTATTAACACTTCATTGTATATTTGAGAACAAAATGTAGATTCCTAGCATACTTAAATGTGCAGGAAAAGGTGTTACTTTCTTGATGTAAAGATAGTGGTAGTGGTCTGACTGCTGGGCGAATGATTTTTCTGTTATTAATTAAATATTGCTTATATTAATGTTTCTAGACAGAATTTATATCAGTTGTTTAGCACTTATAGTATGAAATTTAATTAAATTGACACAATGATATTTTGTGCCTTGTTTTCTTTTTTCAGATTTAATGATGTAATAATACTTATTAACATCCATATACAGTATTTTGGGAAAAGGGTCTTGGATACTATGGATTGAATTCAGGCTTAAAGTAGGCCCATTGAACTGTACAGATTTAAGTTAGTCATAACTAACCAATCAAAACTAATCTGATTTCAGTGGTCAACTCTTAATATTACTAAGTTGCTGTTTCTTCCTTTTTGAAAGAAGTAGGCAGATCTAGGGATATTTTTTTTCCCAATTTTTGAAACACTAAAATTTTAGGTCAGCTATTGAAGCTGGCATATGGGAGTTTCACAGTAGAAAAGAAGAACTATTTCTGTGAGGGGAGGAGGGCTGGTTTTTTTGAAATGCTTCTTCAGTGTTCACAAGCAGACAAAGGAAAGATACTCCCACTGATGTTCTCCTGAAACTCCCCCTTGAAAAGGTATGAACTCGACCCACAAGTAATACTGAATCTTCAAGACCTATATCTTTATCAAATTGTTGTACTCAATGCATTTTTCTAATCTCTCTTTAGAGCCATTGAAGTTAACAACCATCCTGCTTTTTTGTCTATGTGTAACTTATGTGACTTATTCCACAAGTTAATTATGCATCATGTAGGAAGTGTTTTCTTTTTGTTTGTTCTAAATCTCCTTCCAAACACCTGCATTAGATGGCTTGTAGTCCTTGTGTATTAGAATGGGAAGAACCTGCTTTCGCTACCTGCTAAGCATGATTTCATATTTGTATGATTTTATATATCAGTGGTGGCGAACCTATGGCACGGGTGCCAGAGGCGGCACTCAGAGCCCTCTCTGTGGGTACACGTGCTGTTGCCCCAGCCTTGCCTTCCCCCTGCGACCCCCTCCTCACCAACAGACCCCCTGGAGGAGAGTCGCCCCCGAGCGTGGCCCACGAAGAGCAGTGCAGCCAAGGACATGGCAGCCAGACAGCGTAGACAAGATTCTGCCCTCACGCCCCATTGCGCACAGTTGATGCTGCGGGGTGCGGGCAGACGGCGTGGCCGCCATGGTGCTGCTGGGCGATCTGCGGTGGGCCCTGCAGGTGGTGAGTGGCCCTGCGGGCAGGCGAGGTGGGGGCGGGGTAGGGGTGGAGTTTTTGGGGCAGGGGTAGGGCCAGTTTTTGGGCATTTGGTCTCTAAAAGGTTTGCCATCACTGTTATATATATTTTCCCTCAGTTGTCTTCTTGTAGGAGTATGTGGCTCGCATGGTTAGGACACTGGTTTGGAGATTAGCAAGCCCGTGTTTGAAAACTGAGTGCTGCCGTGGGGCAGAATGAGCTCCTGTGCTTCGCTCCAGCTCCTGCCAGGGACATGAAAGCAGCTCCCAGATATTCTATCCTAATCTCTAGGTTAGATATCCTAGTTTGCATAGAATGGTGCAGGTAAAACTTGGGTTTTGTTATTTTAAGGCTTACTCCTACCTTTTCCTAGTGAGTTGAGGGAAAGAAAGATGAACCTTGTCCACTGTCTCCATGCCTTCTTGTACTATCCTGGATTCTGCTGAACATTTCTAGAATAATGTCCACCTATTGTCCTTGGTCAAATCCTATGAAGCAGTATCCTAAGACACTCATACTGAAATCTTTGCTTATAGAATTTTAGATTAAACAACGGCAGGTTTGAAAATATTCTGTGACCAATACCCAAAACTATATAATATTAGTTTTATATATACAAGTAGTTCTTATTTAAGAACTGCCTTGTTTTGTAACTATTTCCAGTTATGACAGTGATAAAAAAGTAAACTATGTGACTACTCGTTATATTTATGACCTTTGCAGTTTGGTAGAACAACAACAACAACAAAACCCCTGAAGAAAGATTGTAAGCACAGTTGCAGTTGCAGTTAGCAATGATTTCATTTAGTGGTTGAATTTCTGGCCCTAATTTTGGTCACTAAATGAAAGTTACCTGTATTTTCTCAAAATGGAATGTATTTATTTTATTTATTTATTTATTAATTTAATTTATACCCCGCCCTTCTCCTCATGGGACTCAGGGCGGCTAACAGCCTCATAAAAACTACAATACAAATACAATAATTAAAAGCCGAATTAAAAAGAAATATTTAAACAGGCCGATCATTAAAATTGTCCTTAAAAATCCCCTAAAAAACCCCGCTAAAATTCCCTANACCGGCCGATGGGAGGTAACCTGCGGCAGAAGGCGGTCTCGGAGATATCCAGGTCCGATGCCATGGAGCGCTTTAAAGATGAGAACCAACACCTTGAAGCGCACCCGGAAGGCCACCGGCAACCAGTGCAGCTCGCGCAGCAGCGGCGTTACATGGGAGCGACGAGTCCCTCCCAACACCGCCCGCGCGGCCGCATTCTTAAGTCTATATTCTCAAGTCTATATAGAAACTACTAGCTATAAGCAGTATTTTTATGCATTATTCAAGAAATATTTTAGTTAGCTAAACCTACAAAAAAGATCAGAACCATTTGCAGCCTTTTCCTTGGAAGTCTGCAAATAAATGCATTAAAATGCAAAAGCTAGGGAGACACATTACTTTACTCAATGGCAAGTGTATTACTTCAGTTAAAACTATTTATCCATAGAATAATAGCTCACCAGGCTACATTCCTCATCCATGCATGGTTCCCATATTTTCAGGCATTATGGTCCACTGAGGCTTCCTTTAATCGAATCCATCATTATATGTAATCAAAACAGGGGAACTGTTGCCATCACTCAATAGGAGCTGCAAGCACTTTTTATTTTGAGTATTTTTGACAAGAGTTTGGAGTTCTGACTCAGCAATGCATTCACAAGCCTAATGCATTAGAATGAGGAAAAATAAAGGGAGAAATGAAGCAGCGAGGCTTGCTTTTGTTTTATAATCCTCTTTGTTTTTCTAGAACTTCTGAATAGCCCCAGAATCACTGAGTCAAGTTTGGAATCCCATTTTCATGACAAAGCAAACATTTATCCTAAAAAATGAGCCCATTATAAAATGAGGCTTCCTGGTTTGAGCTCTTGCAGTTACTTCCAGTCTCTTTTCTTTAGGAATATTGCACCCAACATTGATCATGTTTAAAACTGGAAACAGGGTAAGTTGTGGTTTCAGTTGAAGGATATCTTTCTTTGTCCTTTTGTTTGTAAAAAGATGGCATCTCAAGATACAATCTGTTGGTGAGCTTGGCAGAACTGAGATAAAAAGCAGAAGAGGAAGATTTCCCATCTTTTGTTAGAAAGCAAATTGTTAGGAAATAAATGAATGCCTGAAACTCTTAGTGGATTTTTCTAGCTTTCATCGAAACAGCAACTATTCTGTCAAATTAAGGTCTGTCCGTATTTGAAGGTGGAATCATTGAAAGTATTAGATAACAACTTACTTTTTTTAAATGTGTGTTTGCTTCATTCTATGGATGATAAGAAAAGATATAGAAATTTTGATACTTACCGGGGTGATCTTGAAATGAAGATTTAGTCTTGCATTAGGACCAGTAATATTGCAGAGAAGATGTGCCTCATCTTGATAAAGCATGTTTCATGCAGAGAACAAGTATTTCCAGCTGTTCCATTCAAATATTCGTATAAGTTACAATGGTAAATCTAGCCAGACAATCACTTTAATCTGCAGTCCCACCCAGGAACAGATATCATTTCCTTCATGTTAGTCAATGAAAAAAAAAGAAGGAAGATTTCCTTGGCGTTTTGGATTTTGGGGATGATTTACAAAAACTACTCCATAACAGTTTCTTGAGAATGGCTTACTTAAACTTATAAAAAGAATATACTCTGAGCAATTAACTGAAGGTGTTTATTTGAAATTGCATCACTCAATCTGGAATAGAGAAGTACCTAGTTGAATGCTTTCCCGTGTTTGCTTTAAATAAGGTGCCCCAAAGAGGTTGAAGTTTAACTATCATTCTGATACATAAGTAGAAAGCTTTTCAAAATATGCACAGACAAACTGTCATTTACAGGAAGGAGCTTTTCAAACACAAAATCCCCAGATCTTCTAACAGATCTGTATCATGTGAGACATTGTAGTGCACAGGCAAAATTCAGGGGGACTTTGCATAAAGTTATTGTGTCTTCTACATCTGAACAATTTCTCATTTTCTAAACTAGGCATTTACATTTGATGTGATAGTGCTGCGATAATGTTTTTTTAATACCCATTTATGTGTGATCCCAATATCTTCCCCTGAGTTTGTATTCTGTGTCTGTTGTTCATGTAGTTCATTAGTTGTATTTTATCCCTGTGGAAATGCTAACAGTTTCCCATATTCTACATTCACGACTATTGTATTTTCTCCAATACAACCTGTGAAGCAATTAGTGCAAAACTTCACCGAGTACTATTCCTTTTCCCCTTGGATCATTTTTTTTTAGTGAAAATTCCCACTCAGATGTATTTGCATCAACAAATATTTTAGCCCAAGGGCAAATGGCAGCTTGGATTTTTGCCCTTTTTATTGGAAAAACAGCTCTCTCTGTGTCTCTGTGCAAACTTCTGAAGGGCTAATCCCTCCTCTTCTCTCCCAAAATGGTTTATGTTTTCTTTTTTTAAATTTAAAAAGGACAAAACACTTTAACATTCTTAAAGGGCCAGTTTAGATGGAACGTTAATCGAAGTAAAGACTTCCCTCATCTGAAATGTAAAGTAATAAATTCTGGTTATTTGTAAACTTTTGATTTTAAATAAATAGTTCCTGGACAAAATCAGGAGATAAATTTTGTCAGGAATATTGCTGAGAGAAAATGTTTGTTCCTGTAACTGGTGCAGGTTCTAGCTTTTTTAGTGAGAAATGAATATATGAGCAGTTAGACCCCTTGCCCATACCATTTTATGTGCAGCTTTTATTTAAGCTATTTCTATGCTTTTTAAAACCTTGATTCACTGCTTCAAAGGGGACACCTAGTTGGGGACTTGAAGAGGTCTTCCTTATGTTTATACTATTTGATTTTAATATAAGTCTGGATGGAGCAGATTCTCGGGGTAACATGGAGTTCCCTATTTATACTCCAGATACTAAAAAATCATTTGAATCTACATATCTCTTGTGTACAGTTGGATGAAGAAAAGAACATGAATTGGATTAAAAGGATAAAATATATCTGTCCTCAGATTGTGGGATCCTTGGTGCTCCCAGAGAGCATCAAGGACCCACAGTTCAACCCTGAGCTACAAAAATTCTTTTCTGTCAATGTCCTCAGTTTGGTGCTAAAGGTATGAAAAAGAAGGAAATAGATGTGACAGATATTAATTTAGAGCTATAAAGTCTTAAAAGCTCCAGAAATTATTTTCCATTTATAATCTTCCTGTATAGTAAAAATAGTAACAATACCCACAATAGCAATAATATATCACATCTATGTCTTGCGTTCTTCTGGAAGATTGAGTGTTGTACATGAATATTTTTTTTTCATTTTATCCTGTTAACAACAGACACCCAGTGAACTCACTGAAGCTTAAACTATGTCTCTCTGGTCCCAATCCTTAACCTGAATCATTATATTAGACTACTTTCTTACCCAAATCAAAGACAACCAATGGAGAGCTATTAAAAACATTACCCCAAACAACCTTGCAACCCAATTTTACCCTCTGTTCCTATGATATTGGCCTTATTTTGTCTCCAAGCTGTAATTGAAATATTGCATATTACTGTTCTTCATACTGCAAAATGCCAGGCAGTTCCAAAACATGCAGTGGCAAAGTGTCAGAACAAGGCATTTTTATACTACCAAAGCTGAGATCTGTAAAACTGTATTCTGTAGAAAAGACTCAAAGAAGAGAAAGAGAGAATCATGTCTTGTTTTGCTAGTGCTAATAGCTATTCATTCAGAAGTCCTGTCAATCATTTCATCAAAATTGGATGTTGCTGCAATGAGTTGATGCCATAATGAATCTTTTGATTACTATATTTGGGGATAATCAGCATGTCCCATGCCAGTTGTATCTTTTCATAAAAAGAAAAGATTCTGTTAGCTTAGGCATTACTTTGGCATTTACAAATCAGTGGTTTGGGATGTTTTTCTATTTTAAACACCAAAATAAACTTAACATATATTTTCTTATACCAGTGATGGCGAACCTTTTAGAGACCGAGTGCCTAAACTGCAACCCAAAACCCACTTATGTATTGTCGGGTGCCAGGTGGGCGTGGCCCACTGGGTGGGCGTGGCCCTTTGGGTGGGCATGGCTTCAGTGGTAATAGACTGGGCGGGACTAAAAAGTTCAATCAATCAATTCCAACTTTGCAAGATCTTTTTTTTCCCGTGAGAAGTTGAAATTGATTGATTGAACCTTTTTTTTTTTTTTGCACACGGCGGAGGCCTAAAGCGAAAAGGTTTTATAAAATCCAGCTGAAGGCCTAGGACTGGGGTGATGGTGGGCGTGCCCACAGAGAGGGCTCTGCATGCCACCTGTGGCACGCGTGCCATAGGTTCGCCACCACGGCCTTATACTGTAGGTTTAATGCCTGGGATCAAAATATATAATTGGATATTATCAGCAACTTTGGCCTTTAGTTATCCAAAGCACTGACCAGTAAAAGGGACAGTACACGCTTGGGTGCAACTCCCATTAATAATTAGAGTCAAGAATTGCTCTGAATAGTGCTAATCTGCTACAGAGTTCAGACAAAGTCTAGTTTTGCAGAAACTTATTTTTCTCTCCTTTTCTTATGTTTCAGATTACTTTCTATGAAGGCAAGAATTTCCAAGGATGCCGCTATGAGTCTGATAGGGATTGTTTGGATTTCCACACTGACTTGAGCCGTTGCAATTCCATCCGTGTAGAAAATGGTGCCTGGGTTGTTTATGAGCAGCCAAACTTTGCGGGAAACATGTATATTTTGACCCATGGAGAATATCCTGAATATCATTGCTGGATGGGCCTGAATGATAGAGTCAGCTCTTGCAAATCCATTCAGTTGGTGAGTAGAATAAGTTTTTTTCCCCCTTCAGAGAAACACTCTTTCCTTTTAAAAAATATGGTTCTTCTTACTTTAGTTCACTTCCAGTAAGCTGCCTGTGAAAGAATATAGACATGGTCTTGGAAGAGCCGGGGGAGGGGGGAGGGGGCAATGACCTTACAAGTGAGGAGAAAAGATCACTGAATCCTGAGAAAGAGGAAAGCCTTAGACAGTGTTTCTCAACCTTGTCAATTTTAAGGCATGTGGACTTCTGGCTGTGGAATTCTGTTAGTTGAAGTCCACATGCCTTAAAATTGTCAAGGTTGAGAAACACTGCCTTAGAATAATCCAATATAAAACAGGTATGTCTATATAGCTACACAACCTATACACTTATGAGTGTATATATATATACACACACACACACTTACACATGCACACATTTTGACATAGAAAAGTTGCAATTATACACAATTTATAACATATCATTAAAACACAATAATTTATTTTTAGCACTAGCTGCTTTTATATTCAGAATGTCCTTCAATTGCCTGACAGGTCAATATTTCCAAGTGAAGGACATCCTTTAGAACAGGACTTTTCAACCTTTTCACCCATTGTACCACTTTTAGGATATGGCAATATCCGAGTACCACCAGTCGCCTAGCAAGGTGTCAAAAACTTGATGACCCCCCCCCCAAAAAAAGGAAAAAAGTGATAAAGTACAGGTAGTCCTCGACTTACAACAGTTCACTTAGTGACTGTTTGAAGTTACAGTGGCACTGAAAAAAGTGCCCCCCAAGCACAGCCGAGCAAGACAGCGCCCGGCGGCGCTCTTCCTCCTGTCCGAGGTTTTCATTGTTGTGAGCATTTCTGTTGAGGATTGGCAACTGGGGTGGGGTGGGGGGGGTGTTTGGTTTTTATTCCCCCCGTCTGCTGGGTGGTTGCAGCAGGTTTTGGTCACTTCACATGACCTTGGGACACTGTGACCATCATAAATATGAATCAGTTGCCAAGCATCTGAATGTAAATCACAAGACCCTGGAGATGCTGCAACATTCCAGCTGATCGGCTCTTCTTCTGGGCTCAGCAGAAGCGCCAGGATCAGTGCCGAGCTCCAGCTGGAGCCTGCCGTTTTTACTGAGCCCTGACAGCCCCAATCAACTGGAAAGCAGCACTGATCCTGGCGCTTCCGCTGAGCCCTGACAGCCCTGCAGTTCCAGCCATCTCTTGCTCAGGCTTGTGCGATGCTGCCACCGGTTCAGCTCATTCCCCTTCCCCGCTACCAATTTTCTAGGATGGTCATGTACCACTTGCCAGGTGCCAATGTACCACAGGTGGTACCTGTACCACTGGTTGAAAAGCCCTGCTTTAGAAGTTACACAAAACATCTTATTAGATAAAGAAAGAACTTCTATTTGTAATAATCTTGGCTGAGAGATTTTTAAATTATTTATTTATTTGTATCTCACCTTTATTATTTTTTACAAATAGCTCATGGCAGTAAACATACCTAATACTCCTTCCTCCTATTTTCCTCACAACAACCCTGTGAAATAGATTGGATTGAAAGAAAGTAACTGACCCAAAGTCACCCAGCTGGCTTTCATGGCTAAGGCAGGACTTGAACTCACATTTTCCTGCTTTCTAGCCTGGTGCCACTAGACCAGGGGTAGGCAACCTCAGCTCTTTTATGACTCATGGACTTCAACTCCCAGAATTCCTGAGTCAGCATAGAAAAGAAAGTTGTATTTGAGCATGAATGAAACAAAAAGAACAAACTTAAGAAAAAAATAAAATATTGAATGAGAAAATTAAAAGTAAGAGATTTTTAAAAAGTAAAAAAAGTGAAGAAAAGAGAAACAAAATAACTACATTTTACAGATTTCCAGAACATATATATGAAAAGTATAGGAATTCTCCCAAAACCAAGGAGTTCCTCCCTCTTGATTTAGTAAACTAATGGCAAGAAAGGGATTTCCACTAAATCAATAGTCTGCCAAATGATTATTGGGATTTTTGAGGTCAAGAACACACACCTGTACTTTACATTAGAAAATCTACTTTAATGATAGCCACATGAAGACGTTCTGGATTTTGATTGGATGGGTAATTAGTTTGAAGAAAGTGTCCAATTTTAACTGAGTCTGGGAAACATGCTATTTCTGTATGCTTACCTCCCTAAAATTACAAAGTGTATAGTTCGCATTTGATGCATGTTTTTCTATAGTGTGGGAAAATTTTTTAAAGGGAAATATGGGCAGATATGGACAAAGTCCACTATTACTTAAAAACTATATCCATTACAACTGAAGTCTACTAAATTGAGGCTCATAATACTGAGGATCTAATATGTGTCTGTGTGTATACCTATTACTTCACTGTTCACTTATTTACTTCTTATAAGACAGTAGTAGATATATGTAGATGTAGATCTAGTTAGATCAATACATTTTTCTGAGACCCTTGAATAAACAATGTTGTCTTCTTACCAATTAAACAATAAAAACGCATGATGATAGCTTGTATATACTGTCAGAGGACAAAGGTTCAGTGTATATTAACTCTACCACACCAAAAGTTTGTGTAAATTTTGAGTTCCGTCAAACTTTTCATCTGTTAGGATATTGCTGTATTTGAGATTCTGATAAGTTAATAATACAGAGGTATTACAACATAGCCCTGAGAATGAAATACATCTTAGACTAGCTTTCCCCAATAGGATACACTCTAGTTTTGTTGTAGTGAAAATGATTCTATAGGTTCCACTGTGACAGAAAAAATAGAGGCCACTTGCAGTTAATTACAATGTAGTTTTACAACACTTGCCATTGGTGATAAACTTTTCTTGACTATCACATTGTAATATATGGCAGAAATATTCCTGAAATTATAATTTTTGTAAAATATAATGAATAAATGTATTCAGTCAATGGTGTAATGTATTTATGTCCAACTACAAGGTATTATTTGTGATAATGTATATTCTCCATTTTATACCACATTTTAAGAGGAGGCAGAAAGGTTTGTGTTCAACTCTTTAGTAATCTTTATGTTCTCTCTCTTCATTGCAGACTGGTGGAGACAAATATCAGATCCAGTTTTTTGAGAAGGGTGACTTTAGTGGTCAAATGCATGAATCTACAGAGGATTGCCCTTCTGTGATGGAGAAGTTTCACCTGCCAGAAATCCATTCTTGCAAAGTTCTGGATGGGGCATGGGTTTTCTATGACCATCCCAACTTCCGTGGCAAGCAGTATTTCCTGGAGAGAGGGGATTATAGTAAACCCATGGAGTGGGGGGCTATAACCCCACTGGTCCAGTCCTTCCGCCATATTGCAGAATAATAAATTGCATGGAGTCTGAAGCTGATATGATAGAGACTTGATGCCATACTTGTGGGCTTCATGCTGCCTGTCATTATTCGTGGTATATGTGTCCCTTTGAGTGATCCTTTAAAGGAGATAACTAATCTCTGCAACTGCTATTTTGGAAAGATAATTAAATTTATTTAGCATCAAAATCAGAGTGAGCCTAATCCTTTAACTCTCTCATATCTCCTTAGTTATGGTTTAGAGCAGTGTTTCTCAACTGTGGCAACTTTGGCAACTTTAAGCTGTATGGACTACAACTCCCAGAGCTGGCTGTGGAATTCTGGGAGTTGAAGTCCATACAGCTTAAAGTTGTCAAAGTTGAGAAACACTGGTTTAGAGAAAAGATAATCACATGGTTAAAATGAGATGTGTGTATGTGTGTATTTGAAGATTTTGTTAAGGACTTCCTATCCTGAATAATTCAAACACCGGTTTAGCAGATAAGAGAATAAGCAAAATCACTCTGAGGAAGCTTTCTCAGAGGCCCTCCCAATTTCCTGAGCACACAAATCCACAAAGAGGTTGCTTTTCTTGGCTACTCCTTTCACACTGGAAGCTCCAATGCTCCCTTTCTCTTTATGCTTAATACTGTAGATGGACATACAGATGTATATCACAATTCCCCCTTTTCCTTCACACATTCTGCAAATACTAGGAAGGACAGAAGGAGCCTTTTGAAAAAAACAGCTTAGGATAGCTTACCCCCTGATGGTGTTCTGAAAATGTATTGAAAAATCTGAGGCTTGAAAGATCACCTAATATGGAAATTCCCAGGATGAGGTTTAGCCAAATAGTAGCTTTATGTACATTAGTTAAATATGGAGAAAATCTAAATAAAAGAAAAGGAAAATATTTGTAGCTCAGAGTTGAAATGTGGGGTCATTGATGCTCTCTGAGCTTGGTTGTTTTTTTGTAGATGTTTCATTACCCAAACTAGGTATCATCAGCATCAAAAGATAAACTATTATCTCCAGGACATCTGTTTAGTCTCTATTATTGGAACCCAATATCCAGGCAATAATTTGGGATACTATTAATAGAAAAACAAATATTTCATTCTTATACTAGCTTTTTTGAAAAAAAAAAAAGAAAACTTCAGTTCCTTTTACCAACAAATGCTTCTTGTCCACATACTGGGGTGGGAGAGAAACTTGAGGTTTGTCTCCTTTATCCTGTAACAGAACTTGGAAATTAAATTTATTTATTTATTTGGAAACATTATCAGCTTAATTCACCTAACCTGCAGTAAAATTATCTATGATTAACTAAGGAATGATAATATATTCACTGGAATCAATACAATTATAACTGCTTTCGCCAATCAAGGCTGAACTTTTTTTTTTTATTCTTTCCCCCCTTCCCCAGTCTATAGGTTCATTATTTTTCTGTTTCATATAGTTGTGCTTCATTTCTTTGCCATGAGATGTCCTCCATTTCCTTCTTTCCGTAACTGGAACAATTTATGAAATGTTTGGATAAACTCATTCTGTTTTCTCCTCCCATATATATTATGCCTCAAGTCCTAGAAAATAACAAATGTTGATTTTGTTGATACATTTTCTGTGCTGGGGACTCCAGGGAACCTGTGCATTTTTGCATATCAAGGGAATATCAAAAGGGGACTTTTGATAATGATATTCAGCATATAAACTGTGCACTTTTATTACATGAGCCTCGCAGACTCCTCTGGTTTGATGTATGAGGTTATTAGGAAACTATGAAGCTGGGTATGTGATGCTTGTCAGGAGCTACAACAAAACAGCTTTTGTGAAAACAAGTAGAGAACAATCCATGCAAAAGAGAGAGACCGGCAGGGGAGGAAAGATTGGAACTAAGCTTCAGTCCTGCTGAAAGATAGGAATCTGTGGAAACACTATTAGTGTGTTAATCTTTAAATTGCTACAGCTACAAGTCTCTCTAGGCTTTCTCTACTCACACTAACCATGACACAGTTATATTCCAGAAACCTTTATTTCATCAGTGTCTCTCTGATGTGGTCTTCATTTTGTCCCCAACGTATTCCTAGGATTAACAGTTTTTGTATTTAACCACCAGGGTAACTTTACCATGGGTATAATCTGGCAATTTTGTTGGAGTTGTAGCCAGGTGATTCAATAATGTGAGATTAGCCTGACAATTATTGGCCACTCAGGCTAGGATGAACACGTCCCTTCTCTCCAGTCCAAGGATAGGAATTCTGCTCTGATCAGCAGGGGAGTCTAGACATTTCAAATTGTTCTTCAGAGAAGCTGGAGTGAGGAAGACAGAGCTTTACCATTTCATTGCATAACATTACCCATACTTGTCAGCTGTTTTCAGATTACTTTGAAACAAGGGTTTAATACTCTTATGGGAAGTGCAATAAGCCTGTTTTCAGTTCTTTATGGACAATAAATAAGGATAACACCATTTGAGAGTATTGTGCTTATTGAAGGATAAAGATTGGCAACGGGCAACAAATGATTTGCCAGTTCAAGAACTAGTAATTGCACTTTTAATCTGCTGTGAAGAATACCCCTTTGTTTCTGCTGCAATGGACTAACAAGGGTGTGTATCTTCTGGAGTTACAATAACTCATTGGATTCTAGTCTCCTGTGACAAGGTGAAATGAGATAGGTCATGAGAAAAGGTTTGTTGGCATTTAAAATGAAGACCAAAATGGCTGATCAGTTGGCAGATAGCCAACTGATAAATAATCTGTGCTAGTTATGGAGCATCACGTGAATTTCCCAAAGCCCTTCTGCAATGTGGTACTAACTTTTAATTTGATACTAGTGGAGTAACTATGTTAATGGTATTAATTTAATGACAAATAGGTTTTGACCCAGTCATCTCAGTTTTTAGCATAATCTCTAGTATGTCATTTAAATGGAATACTCAAATGGAAAAAGGTTGTCTACCACTGTTTTACACCATGACATTCCGTTAATCTGAAACTGCTCTAGCAACTCAAGATAGATCATGTAATATGTATAAGGTGTCTGGGCTGGGTTAGTATTATCAACTATATTCTCAGCCACAGATGAGTGATGAAAGTTTTCTGATTTTTTTTTACTTTATCAGCAGTCAGCAAAAATGACAACACCATTTTCCCACATATATTTCATGTGAAAAGAGAAAATCTTGAATAGCAGCATATTGGTTCCTATTCTATGCCACGGATCTAATATGGGGACAATGATACTGGTTGCAACTGTCTCATCAGCAACAACAACAACAACAACAAGACTCAAAGTATTTAGTTTATATTTTACAAAAGATTCCCCATTTCAAGAACAGGGTGAAAAAGTGAGAAATTGCATCATTTCTTTGTACCTATGAACTGTTTTGATCACTAGGGCAAATGATAAGAGATAAGGAGAAAGATCTTTAATAGTATTTCTGCATTTGTTTATCATCTGGCCTATTTTTAGTTAAATCTTTCTCTTAAACACAGAGACAGAAGTGAATTTGTTATCTTTCTTTTATGCTTCTCTCACTTGAAGATACATTTTAAAAATCTTCACATGTTTCTTAATCTAATTTTTACTTCAGTTACAATGAATTCACTGACAGCTAGTTAAGTTTATATTCTTCATCAAATAAAAACATATGAGTACTTTTAATGGAATATTTTTCTACTTAATTACTCACCATTCTTTTAGAAATATGCTTATGTTCAGAAGCATATCCTTTAATAAGACTCCTGCTGAAAGTGCTGAAAGTGCTGAAAGTGCTGAAAATGTGACTTATATGAACTGCTTCATGCTGCTGAAGAATCAAGCTGAGAAAATTTTGGTTTGTTAGATCTTCATGAGTAATTTGATTGTGTATGGCCTGAACGAGATAGTAACTAAATAATATAATACACCTCACTTTTTGTAGAAGAGAGGCAGAGCTGGGGGGTGAGGTAAAGCATGTTATCAGCTTAGAATCATTATGTTGCCACAAGTTGTCTAAATCCAACCCTTCTTCAATTCTGTTGACTCTTATCTGGCGCCAATTTAGTACTGAACTTTAGTTGACTAGATTCTTGTGTGGATTGAGAATTAAATCTTTGAACTGCAACTTAATATATAGTCTTGCTCCTTTGCTCCTGATACCTTGATGAAAATGACATTATTCTATGGGAAGAATAAACTCTGTTATTTACATAACAGAGTATTATTTACATATCATATTTGATATAAGTCAGCCAACCAGCTTGACATGGAAGATGAGTGAAAGTTGGTAACTAAACCAGAATTGAATTTGACAAGGTCCAATTCTATCATTTCCAATTGGAAACAGAGGAAACGTTTCACTTATCAAATGATTGAATGACATGCTGTGAAAAGCTTTGTTGTCTGTCTTATATCTAGATTTACCTATCTTTTTTTGCTTTAAGAATCTCAAGAATATTAGTTTTGTGACATCTTTTTCTTAAAACTTTAATAAAATTGCAATAGGAAACCAGAGGAAGTCCATTATTCAGTTTGCCAAATTTGAATCAAAGCTAGTAATCAAAGTAAGATTTCAGCTATAAAAATGCTGTTTTCTATTTTCTAATTTACTGTCATGATTGTTGTTACTGTTCAATATTTTTCTAGAACAGGGGTGTCAAACTGCCGTCCCACGGGCCGGATGCGTCATGCCAAAACCGAGCCCACCCCATTGCCGGCAATGGAAAAAAAGTCACGATATGTCATGACATGTCATGTGATGTTGCGAGTTTGATACCCCTGTTCTAGAAGGTCAGGGTAGTATATAGATCTTCTCCCCGCAATCTTTTATCTTTCCACCAATAACCCTAAATATTAAGCTGGCCTAATCTTAAAGTTAAGTGTGGATGGAAATTCAGGCTTCTGAAGCTTAGGCTGAATTCTCTAACCCCTTCAACCAATTCAAAACTAAAAATGAGATTGTTACATCAAATAGCTTTCTGTTTGGGATTTGAGCATTCTTTGTGTGGCATTTAATTTTTTTTTTTTTTTGCAGATGTGAAACTGTTTTGTTCCAGGAAGCAGTTGGTTTTCAGGGAAGCAACTCAGTGTCTCTTTCTTATCTACCTCCAATAAAGGATCTTGAAACAAATGCCTTTTTTTATCCTCTCTGCTTGCATACCTGCTTTATCTTTAGTTATGACATCTTCAGCTAGTTTCACACTATGGCAACTGCAGTCTCTGCTGACCAACCCCAATGGCTTAATGGCTCTTGTTCTAGCACTGCTATTAAAACAACAAGTTGCATGAGCTCCTGTGGACTATATGACATATATGTCTGGCCTGTTGGACAACTCATCTATGTAAATGGAAGGCAGACTAGGCTGAACTGTGGAAGCCATTTTGTTT
Source organism: Protobothrops mucrosquamatus (assembly GCF_001527695.2). Lineage (NCBI taxonomy): Eukaryota > Metazoa > Chordata > Lepidosauria > Squamata > Viperidae > Protobothrops > Protobothrops mucrosquamatus. Next base: position 472,560 of record NW_015386576.1, on the reverse strand, counting down.
GCCTGTTGTATTTGTCCTATATTTGCATTTCCTTTGAGTGCTCTTTTATTGGATTGCTTGATCTCTCTAGCACCAAAATGCAATTATCAGAGTTCCTTTCTCTCCTCTCCAAACAGCTTTTGCCCTCTGGTGAATATCACATTGTGCCCCAATGTTGGCAGGTAATACGAATAACAATAAAGTGTAGTCAGTATTTTAGCGGAGGGGGAAAATTTAGATTACTTTTTCCAGTGGGGGCTCTCTCATTGGAGCAGTGCAGGGTACATATGGATATGAGCCACAGACAGAGAGCAAGCAATAGGAATTGCTCAGCTGATTCCTTGCCTTGACAGCTAATTTCCATTTTTCAGTATCAGGGGGTCTGTTCCAGTAATTGGCATGCAGATTGTGTCTGATGGGCCTGTTAGACAGAAGAAAAGAATCTGCTAGTTAGAATAAGCCAACCCCAGGCTGATGGATGGGGCATAAGGAGGTCATTCCAGAAGAGAATATATATCTAGGTATATGTACACACACTCTGCCGAGGAGGTGTATAAAAATTCACACTCCATGCTCTCTCCTTCGCCCTGTCTCCATTTATCCTGCAAAGTCTAATTTATCATGTTCCATTGAGACAAACCTAGCTGCCTTCCTCTTTCCTTTTTTCCACCTTTAAGGGATATTTGATAGAAACTATTCATGGTTCCAATAACAAGACAGTGGGGCAAAAAATAAATTAAAATGGTGCCATGGTGCATTACCAGACCAAGATTTTCCTGAATTGGTCCACTTGTTAATTACACGGGCAGAATTAATTCTTTTTCTCCATCACTCTTAATCCACTGGGCAGGCAGGAAGCTCTAATAGAATCTTGGCATTTGTATTTATTTCCTTTGTCTAAATTATTGTTTAAAATGGTTTTTAAAACTTTGGATCTTCTCTAGTACTCGAATTCACTGAGCTTGAGAAAGTTAGACTGGAGGCTAACACAAGCTTTGTGAATGTTTGCAGGAAGTACTGTGGAATGGTTGTCACCAATATTATTTTTCCCCAATCTATCAGTGCCTCTGGTCAAAATGGCCTTCCAAGTTCCTGTAATACTGTGATCTATACACTGGAAACAAGCAATGAGAAAGATTGCACTTTATGGAATTTATGTTTCTTGGGAAAGTAGCATGCATTGCCTGCTTCTGTACTACTAGTACAGCTGTGCTCAGGATAATCAACAACTTCAGAGCAAGGATTGGCTCAGAGGTCTGATGGATATATGAAGACAGTCCAGTCAGAAAGAGCTGGATTGTGCCATAGAATAGCCCTGGAATACAGTGCTTGGGCTCTAGAAGGGAGGAGGTAAACCAGCTTCAGTTTAATGGACAATTGGTGCTAGGCTGATCTCATTTCAGGGAAGCTGCCTATAATCCTTTATTGAACAGATGCAGGAATGTAGTGGGAGACCTTTTGATTAGCCCAACCCCAAGAATGCTGTCGCTGCCTACCCTTATAAAGGGCAGTTCAAGGCAGAGTCTCCACCTATCTCATGCTTTCTTGGTTCATTTATTGCCAAAACTAGAAATGAAGAAAATAAAAATGGAAAGGGCTCAGATTTATTAGTTCCAGAAAACTAATACCTTTCTCGAGAATTGATACTATGAGGAAATGACAAAGGACAGCTAAGCTTTGCTTCCCTTTATCTCTGGGATACTGAGGATGTAAGTAAAACCTTGGTTTTTTCTTCTTCCATTGTTTCTTTGAGGCACAATGTTAGATATCCTCACAATTCATCCTCTATATCTGTTAGCGTTACTGAATGCGATTGCGTGACTCTTCTGAAAAATACTAAAACCTGTATGAAAGGTAGCCTAGCCAAGTTCTCAGGTATGGAAGTGGGTTTGTCTGGAACAGGATCATTGTCAGGGATCTCTCTCACTTTCCTCTGTGTCCTTCCTTTATGTTTGCAACCTTTGAATTTGATTGTAATCTTCTGTCAAGAGAAGGCTAAACCTGTGATTAAAAAAACCCTCTGATTTACAGGTTAGTCATGGAGTACCTCTGCATCAGTGACCTGCCAATTATGCAATCTGATAGATGGGTAAATTGGGATTTCTAAGTACCTATCTACACTCATCCTACCCCACATGATTCCATTTCATTGGACAGTGTTTGGTAGCTGTTCTTCTTGCCAAAAGACAATGCTTGGTACAGCAGTGTACTGTATCATCTGATTGTGTCCTAAGTACAATTGAAATAAATTCAAAAGATAGCAGTTCATGGCTGAAATAAAAATTGAACAAAGTAATTCCCACATACCATTATAGCAGGTGAGGCAGAGCAGCCACTTCTACAAACTTACCATGGCTTGGCAGTAATTCCAAACATTTAACCTTTTATTCAGGAATAAACTTACTTGGCAGAAAACCCTCAGATTCTACTTGGCTGCATTGGACGCATCATTACAAACAAGAACTTAATTTTACCACAATGCCTATATATCTCAAACTCATATGCATTCAAGGAATAACAGTGCTGACAATGAATGGCCATTATTTGAAGTACCCAAAAGTATCTCCCCCCACAATAACAGTAATAGAAGCAGCAGAAAGCTTATAATGAACTCCTTTGGGAGGAAGCCAGCAACACACATCTAACACAACTCAGCTCACCTTCCAGTTGAAACTGACCATGTCAGCATGCTAGAGCTATCCCTAAAGAAATGGCTTTTTTTCTGCCCTCTTCAGCACAGAGGATTTCCCAAGCATTCTAAATCCATGTTCTACAAATAGGTCTAGTGCTCTTTCAGAATTACATTAATACAGTATATATATATATATATATAGGAAATCTGTTTAAAGCTAGGTTGCTGCTTCTGACATCATTATGTGATAGCATCTCTCTTGCAGCCCAACCCAATGGAGTGATCATGCAATCTTCACCATCTGGAAGGGAGCGGGGGCATATCTGCAATAATCTCAGAGGCTGATAGCTGTTGGCTAGATCTTGACCAAATCAACCTTAACAAGTAGATCATTTGTATAGCAAGAATTGGGTCATTAAAAGAAAGAAAAATGCTTCCTTAAAACTGGGCATGCTAACATGAATTCAGGCTGTCTCTGTGGTATTTTGGGAATGAGATGAAAGTAATGTCATGCAGATATGTCCTTTAATATCAGTTAGCAAAACATTTTTGTGCCATAGTGGATGTGAGGATGAACTCTTCCTCTATTCCCTTGCTCTTTTTTAAAATAGATTTTTTTAAAAAGCCTATCACCTTTCTCATCTTACAGCCATTTTTTAATATGCATGGAGAAGCTGCTATGGGAATGAAAGGAGAACATGGGGCAAACTTTCTTACTGCCAGATTTTCTCCTGGTATTTTAAATAGTTGTAATAATCCTTTGAAGATTGTTATTTGGATTGTTCCATGAAAAAGCTATAGATGGAACTGGGAAATTGCAACATTTATTTATTTATAATATTATAGGGATTGTACAAAAGGATATTCTTGTTGTTAGCCTAATTACCGCCATTTTGCTTCTGTAAACTGTGCTTGCTAGGGACGCCATTTTGTGAAGGCAGGAAGAACATGTACACAGACCCAGAGATAAGGAAAAGAGTGGGAAAGGAATGAAATGTGATTGGCTGATATTATCTATACTGACATGTGTGTCCTTATGATTGGTTATTGCCTGCCTATATAAAGAAGTGCTTAACTGACCAGTGTAGGGCACTTCTGAATGCAGCTGCTGGTGTTTCAGATAGTGTTCCACCCAGCAATTTCACTTGGCCAAATAAGGTTTCTCTTGGAAACCTCTGCTTGAGTCTCCTGATTTGGAACCTCAAACCTCCTCTTGGAACCTCAAGTTCTTCGGGTAGCTGCTGACCCTTACAATATTTATACTCTATCCCAATCTATAAGAATTCTGGCTGGCTGACAAAAATGTTAAAACCAAAATAATAATTACAGTATTTATAACACACACTCCCCCACCCTTCACAATATTCCACCAGCACAGGGTATTCATAATCTCAAGGCTTATAACGATTCAGTCAGTATAAAAATATAATGGATTAGTATACTGAAGCAGCAATAAAAAGTAGAAATAACGGTCTTATTTAAATATGGACTAGTTTATCTGCTTTGAAATTGTATTATTCCAAAGTAAATTAGATAAGTGGTTTTTATTTTGGAATAAACAGCAGATGGCACCAAAGGCATAGTTAAGCTCCCCATCCCTTCAACTGAGCAACTTCTATAGAGAGTGGTCTTTTCCCATCACTTTTGAAAAACCAGTCAGATATTTTTAAAAGTTTGCTAAATAAATACCTTATTTGTCAATATTTGTATTTTGAAGCTCTGAAGAGGAGGAGGAAGTAGTGATTATGCTTTACTAATATCAAAACATGTAAAATTTCAAGGTTGATAGCATTTAAATGGGAGAGTCAGATAACCTAAGACTTTTTAATAATATAAGGTTGATCTGTAAATTGGTAAGAAGTATTAATTCAAATCAGCTAAATTTAACAATTAAATTTAACAAATGCACAATTAAATGAAAGTTCAGTGCTTTTGTTTAAGTACTTTTAATTTTGGCGTTCACATGTACTGTAAATTTCTGTCTTTCAGTTTTATCCTGTAAGCCACAGGCCTGCTAGCTTCCAAACAGATTCTAATTTTGGAAGTGGTTCATTCTTACAAGCAAGCAACTATTTATATGAGGACAGAATGTCTCTTTTTCTGTGATCAGAAAACTTACAGTAGTGATTCTACAGACAAAAACCGAATGCATGAATAGCTTTTTGTAAGTGTCTCTTCTTGGTTTAATGATATGTGTAAAGTTAACTTCTTGATGCTTTTTGGGGGGGGATGATGTGATGACATAATTCTTAGTGATGACATAATTCTTAAAACATCTTGCTTAGTAAAGACCAATTTATATCATTACAAAACTTATATCTCATGAAACTTTAGTTCAGCACTACAATATCATGTAATCATTCAGTTACAACCTATTCCAAGACTACATCATTTCCCAAAGTAAAATTGTGGGATTATATGCTTCACCAAGGCAAACTATTCTTACTTGTTTTTTGTAAAAGGGAAAGTCAGTCTCTTGTGAATATGTATATATGTGAAATAGTTTGAAATCTATTTGGCTTAGGATCAAAAGTGTTTGGTGGGTGGTTTTTTTAAAAAGATTTTTAAAGTCCTGCCTTTGTAGGCGAGTTGGGCCAAGAGAAACTGACTACCCCAAACCAGACTAGCTGGCTTTAGGTTATCCCTTGCATGGAACTCATTTCAAGCTAGGCAATTCTTTTAACCTCAGCTGATGGAGTCCTGCAATAAGGTAAATTTTTGTGGTGATTTGGTTCAGATGAATGGCTGTTTGCTCAATATGTGAATGTCATTGCAAGAAGTCCCTGTATGGTAAACATAGTTATAACTTATTTGTCTGATGTTTTACTGAAATGAGAAACAATTTGAGATTATTTGCAAATTACAATGATATTGTAATTAATCACTATTGCTGTTATGGACCTACAACCACTTACCTCCTGGCAATTCTTTCTGCAAACTAAACTATACAGTAATTTTGTTCTACAAATTTACACATGGTGGTGCTGCTATCTTCATCTAACTTTACAGGGACACAAAGGTGACATATGAACAGAAGTAGGAGTGTTCCCTAACATTAAGGTTTATATTAATATTTGAAAGGAAGCTATCCTTTTGGAGAGGACAATGAGGGAGCGATCAGTGGATATGATGTGCTTATGCTCTGCAAAGTGAAAACAGATTTGCAAACAGATTTATCCCCAACATTCTCTCTGTTGCTAGAGTTTAGAAAGAGAGAAGTCATGGCAAGATAGGGTAAGGAAAAAAGGCTTGGGCTTTACTGGCTTATTTATACTTAGAAGCTGCCTAACTCTGGATCACTCTGGGTGGCATTTGTAATTAAAATAGGAGAAAAAGCCTGGGAAGCATAGATTGACACCCACCCTAGCTCCAGGCCTTGGAGAATTAGCCAGGCCTACAGAGAGTTTTGGAATGTCATCAGAGGGGAGCCTTATGAGTCTCTGAGAGGATGGTATTCCTGAGGGCAGGTGTTGTGACAGAAGGTGTTCTTCCTAGGTGGCATTTTTTTAATTGAAGAGATTCAAAGTGCATGAATTTTGCCTGATTTCACAGCATGGGCAGAAACTCCCAGAGTAGATGGTTCTGAGATAACCAAGCCCTATGTCTTGAAGGGCTTTATAGATGATAACCAGTGCCTTGAATTGCATCTAGAAGCAAACCAACAACCAGTGCAACTTGAACAGAAGCAGGAACAATGGCATGTCTATCACTGCCTATCCTATCATATGCTGAATGAGATATAGTTTCTAAGTGGTTTTCATGAGGCAGCCCCATGTAGAATGCATTGCAATAATACATTTGTGAGGGAACTAGGGCATGAGTGATTATCTGCAAGGATTCCCACTCTAAGAAGGAAGGGGCACAATTTGTGTACCAGATATCTTACAAAGGCCTTCCTGGCCACAAATCCTATCTACTCCTAGCAGGAGGATCCTACTAGCAGGATCTGTGAATTCAGGATGACCTGATATTGTGTACTAATCTTGAATGGAGAAGTTCTCCCTATCCAAGATTAAAGATGAGCTCCCCAAATGAGGAGCTATGAGTGTAACCTGTCTTCCCCATCAATACTGACTGACACTGATCCCTGCAAAAGAAAGCAAGCTACCATTAAATGGTGGTCTTTTACCCAAACTCTTTAGTTGGTTCTAAAGGATTCGGTGGTTAACAGTATCAAAGGCTGCCAAGAGATCAAGGAGCACAATAATAGATATACACCTCAATCCTGGCTCTATCAAAGATTGTCATATATGATTACTGCTGTCTCTGTAATACCTCAGCCAGAAACTCAATCGAAATGGGTCCAGATAACCCAGTCCCTACAAAAAGTTCTATCAGTTACTGTCTGAGCACTTTCTTAATAGTCTTTCCCAGAGAAGGAAGCTGTGTTGAAGATTAGATTTTAGATGTCCAGAATTGTTACAACCAGTGAGGGCTTTTTGAGGAGGGGGAGCCCCACTGCATCCTTCAAGGCAGAAAGGACTGCCCTAGTCTTAAGGAAGCAGACACCACCACATGGACCAAGCTACTGGTTGCTTCCTGGACTCTCTTAACAATCCAGGAAGAATTGGGACCTAATGAACAGCTGTTTGGAATGCATTGATTGTAGGATCTTGTCCACATTGTCAGTAGTCACAGGTTAAGATTCACTCTACTTAACATAACAAGGTCATTCTCCACACATCCTAACTGTACTTGCCTAGTTGAATCTGATTCTGAGCAGATTCAAGGAACTTTAAAAGTAGAATTAAAATTCTTCACAGCAGCCCTGTAGATATTCCTATGGTCCATCTCTACCCACCAGTTCTCCATAAAATCTGCCAGATGGTCATCACGGAACATAATAAAGTGGAAAATTTTCAACAGGAGCATCTCATATCCAGCCATCTGCAAAGCACAGCTTCACTCTTATTGTGACAATGTGGTATCAAATATCTGTGTTTAATCTGATTAATTTTGTCTTCTTCCTTCAATGGTGATATAGGCATCTCTTCTAGTGCTTCATCTCCCTTATAGATCAGTTTCTTAGAGAACCAAGGTGAACCCTAAGATTGATGCACAGGGCATCATAGGGGCAATATAGGAGCAATATGACCCAAAGACTCTACCACTCATCCTACTCATCAATTCCAGTCTGCAATCAAGGCCTCAGCTGAACCAGATCCACAGGAAAAATCCAACCTTCCTTTGGAATTCCACATGGTCTATCAGTTTTATGGGTCAGGTTGATCTCATAGAACTGGTAATACTGGCAATCTGAAAGATGATTAGAGCTGTGGTGGCGCAGTGGTTAGAATGCAATACTGCAGGCTACTTCTGCTTGCTGCTGCCTGCCTGCAGTTTGGCAGTTTGATTCACACTGGCTCAAGGTTGATTCAGCATTCCATCCTTCCAGGGTTGGTAAAATGAGAACCCAGATTATTGGGGGCAATATGCTGACTCTGTAAACTTCTTAAAGAGGGCTGTAAAGCACTGTGAAGCGGTATATAAGTCTAAGTGCTATTGCTAGAAAGTTATCTATCTATGGCTATGGACTGATAGTGATATCCTCCAACCATTTTTGTTCCTTAAAACAAAAAACAGATCTAAAGTGTGGCCAGAGATATGTGTCAAGACTTTGATAACTTGAGACAGATTCATGATGGACTTTAATTCCTCTGTAACAGACTCAATGATGCCCAATGGCAGATTGATATCCCTGATAACTAAAAGTCTCTGAATTTCTATAGCCAGCAGTTCAAGAAGGGTAATGCTGTTCAGCAGGAATGGAGATACAGCAACAACAATCCCAGCTGTTCCCTAAGGTCATCTTCAAACAGGAGCATCTTTATCCAGTTATCTCCAAAGTAGAGCCTCTGGGAACCCTCATTGCCTCATGGATTGTAATAGCCACTGAACATACTCTTTCTCTGTATTTTCAGCTAATGCAGTGCCTAAAACTCAGGTAAGCATATTTTGTGAGAGGGATCGCTCCAGGAAAGCAAAAGAGACCTTGACAATATATGCCATTCCATTCAATGAGAATATTGTGAAGAAGGACAGATTTATTACATGCTGACCTGTTACTCAAAAGCAGTGGCTAAAGTCCAGGACCACTGAGGATCCTATAATCAGGGCTTTTTTTTTCTCATAGAATGCCCAGAACAGAGTTCCGGCACCTTTTTTGGATGGAACCTTGTAGGGTAGGCAAGGCGGGTTGTATGATGTGTGTGAGTTCTGGTACCTTTTTTTTTTTTTTTTTAGAAAAAAAGCACTGCCTATAATATAGCATAATGGTATGTGGGAATGACTTTGGGAGGCAGGATTAAGAGCTGAAGACTAGTTGTTGTTGTTGTTAATTGCAAAGTTGTGTCCGACCCATCGTGATCCCATGGACAACGTTCCTCCAGGTCTTCCTGTCCTCTACCATCTTCTGGAGTCCATTTAAGTTCATGCCTACTGCTTCGGTGACTCCATCCAGCCACCTCATTCTCTGTCATCCCCTTCTTCTATTGCACTCAATCTTTCCCAGCATTAGGCCCTTCTCCAGTGAGTCCTTCCTTCTCATTAGGTGGCCAGAGTATTTGAGTTTCAACTTCAAGATTTGGCCTTCTAAAGAGCAGTCGGGGTTGATCTCTTCTAGGACTGATCGGTTTGAACGCCTTGCAGTCCAAGGGACTCTCAAGAGTCTTCTCCAGCACCATAGTTCAAAGCACCATAGTTCATAGTTCAAAGACTAGTTGACTATCATGCAAAAAAGTATCTCAGTGCACAGAAATAGAGGAGTTGTGGGAAGCATTTCAGAACAGACCCTCTTTAGTTTTCTGGACAGTAAAAGGAAAGGAGGGGAAGAATATTTCTAGATGAGCAAGATTCTGTTAATGTGACTTTACAATAAAATCAGAGCTAGTACTGATTTTTGTGCTTCTTGTCTGGACACCCTTGAAGGGCTAATATATACTATATAAGAAGAATACTGAGGATCAGACATCAGGACTCCTCCTAGACAGCATTCCAATGTCCCTATGACAGACCACTCTCAGATTCCCACCATATTTACTCCTATTTATCACCAATTGTCTATCCTCTTAATCCCTCACCCCTCTCTCCTAGGCCAAGGCATTTGTGCCTTCCCTCATTCACCATCTAATTACACACCTGTAGTCACTTTAATCCTCACAAAACTCCAGAAATCTTGGCAGCTACTCTTGCTCCTAGTACCCAGCTTCCTATACCAGGGGTCCCCCACCCCAGTCCACAGACCGGAACTGGGCCGCAGCATGCCACAAACTGGTCTGGACAAGCAAGTGAAGCCCCATCCACAGGATGCAGGCAGCCATGCCCCCTCCAGTCAGCGGAACAACCTTTCTCCACGGAACCAGTCCTTGGTTGGGGGCAGCTGACCTATGTGATGTCAGGCTCCATAGTCAGTTCCTCCACATACATATGCTATATTTTTTTTATGAATATGGAATATGGAAGGCCTACTGGAAATGCAAACCACTACTTCTAGAACAGTGCTAAGATTGCAATCATTTTTAAAAAGTTTATTGATTAAAAAAAGAAAATAACAAAAATAACATTTAGATGGTCAAGCTAAGTAATTTCCCTTTCCTATTCCCACCTACAATTTGTCTGCTTCATTTCTTTATATTGTGTCAGCAACTTTTTCAGAAATTGATTTCACCTTACCTTAAAATGGGTGAATGCAATAGTTTTGCAGACATTAATAAACACATGTTCAGAAATGATGGGCTGAGCATTTACAGTGTCTTTCCAATATTTCTATTTGCAACTAGCAATGAACCATTTCCATTCTGAGTACAGTTTTTCTGAGTTATGAGTTTGAATTATGATGTTAATACTTTTGTTGTAAACCAAAAGAATGTCTTTAATATTAATGTTCTATTTAAATTATTATTTGTTCTTAGGTTGTAGGACAAAACAGAGAGTATAATGTTTTAATTTTCTGCCGCTTCAAATCAAGAGTGAATTAACTGGTTTGAAGGTGGAAGCAAAGATGAAGCTGGATGTAAAACCAATGATTTTTTTTTACTAACCCTAACCATGTGTTGGCAGAAATGATTAGTGTATGAAGGAGATACATAATGTTTGTTTGTTTATACAATTTATAAGTTCCCTGACTCTGGACCGCTTACAGTTAAGACTAAAAAACCCTTCAGAAAACTCAAAGAAAGAAATACAAAGGGCACAAAACAATATATAATTCAAAAAGAAAACCATGCAACAGGGCTCACTCTTCATTGTGCTCCAGACTCTGGGAGAACAAGTAGATCTTTAATAGATTTTTGAACATCATCAAAGGGAGAGGCATTAATCTCTAAGTTACCTTGAAGTAAGGTAATTTTAAACCTTATATGGGTTTAACAAAATCCTTAAGGTCAAAAGTACTGTTCTTATTCACATTATATGCTTAGACAATAGCTGTGTCATTCAGAAGAGAAGATAAATGTTACAGGTTATATTGTCACCTGAAAAGATTTTGTTCTAAAACATTCCACCTGTTGCTTAAAGAAGACATTATAACTATGTGCATATGTGTAAGTTAACCTTGAAAGGCATATTCTGCTATTTAGTAATCAATAAACTTGGGAGGTATTTCTACAAGGAATCAATAGCTAAAGAATGAAGATTTTCTGCATTGCTGATTTTTTACCCCAAGTCGGAGTGCAATGGAGATTCTTATTGGGAGATCTTGGTCTCATATTTGACAGCAAAAAGGAGCCAGATCTCTAACTTCCAAAAAAACCAACAAGTATTTAAACCAAAGATTATACTGTAAATGTATTCTCATAAGATTACATCCATTCAAGTTACATGTTAATCTGATTTTTTTCTCTGCCAAAAATGTTATCTGTACCAGTATCTTAAATAAATTGATGCACTTAAATTAGTTTGATGTGTCTAATGTCAGGTAATCTCTTGGTTAGATGGGTCTCCTTTATCAGGTATATCTTAATATACTAATGAGAACAATTTCAAAAGAGTTCTGAATTCGACAAGCACAGTGGATGGAGAAAAGTGGAAAACCAGAGCAAAGTCAAAACTCTCTTGTTTGATGAATGCTCAAAGACTTTGTGAATATATAAATACAAACAAGGGAAAAGCTTCTGTAAGGGAATAGAAGTAATGGACTAAAAGACTAGGGCAATACATTGTTCCCAGTGGAGCACACACTCCCATTACTCTATAGTATTATCAATTACCTTTGGATTATTACATATTCCTCCCAAAATGAGTCACGGACAGCTATTTCCTAATGGGGAAGTATTACTGGCAGTGTATTAATGAACAATACATTGTTAACGGGGAAAAACTTCAAAGGCTCATAAATGCATTTCAAAGAATACAATATAGTTGGCGTGTATAGTCACATATCTGGGGGACATGGCAAAAAATGTATCGAGGAACACAGTGGTCCCAGTGTAATTAACTAATTTTGATCAAAGAGGTTTAAGAATTGAATGGCCAGGGATTTCAATTATGGATTTCCCAGTGTACCACTGTTTGTTAAATGTGTTAGATAATTTCCTGTGGATGGTTACAGTTGTAAATGTGGCCTATACTTGGTGTATGTGTAGTTATATGGAGAAAGACAGAAATGGAGAAAGAGAAACATTTTTTAAAGGATCAGTCAAGAAACATGGGTTTTGTAGTGAAAAATGTGAAGTGCTGCAACAGTCTCAACTTCAAAACTAATGTAATTTTTATGACATTCCCATCAATAAATTTTCAAAGAAATTTCAGATTGAGTTAATTACGTATTTGTTCTCTGTCCATATTCAAAATGAGGTGAAGACACACTTTTTTCCAGCAGAAGAAGAGTTGACTAAATAATGATGCTGCTAGGGAGAAAGATTTCCAGTGCCCCCAATCCATTTCATGGAGATATGATTTTATGTAAATAAAAAGAGTATTACAATTCCAATATATTAAACACACTGCAACATAGACTTAATGCATCTATTTTATTTATTTTAATGAGAAATAGTTATTTAGTTTTTGTGAGAGATATGATCTTAGAGTTACAAAGACAGCTATATATGGTTGGATTACTCTTTTTCTATGTTAGGGGTAGTCTGTTGAACCCCATTCAGAATAATATTCCATGTAAAGAAGAAATTTATGTGATTGGTACAATTCTAAAATAAGGGGATTTATTTGGGGGTTAGTTTAATGCAATCACTTATTAAAGAAATTAACTATTTACAACAATTATTGAAAGAAAAAAAACTGATACCTATGTGAATTAAAACTGGCTCAATTGGCCTCTACATTGGGGTATTTAAAGCTTTCTTTGAAGAATTAGTACTAATTAAATTACCTATCATATTATACGCACACCTTAGTTAAACATCCCAGAGCCATTTACCTGCTCTCTATACATGTCCCTTCTGTTACTTTCTGAGTTCCAAACTGTCATGTTAGTTTCAGGGCATTGCTGTTCCTGTTTAATATACAGTAGGCATCACATAGAAGGCAACTCAAGGTATATTACATATGGTTTGGAGGGTTGCATTTGGCCTTATATCATATGCCAGAAAGTGTATGTAAAGGTATATATCTTTTTAAAAAAGCAATATGCTTGCAGACTTGTCTGTGGTGTACATGTGGTTGTGCTTGTGTCACAATTGGAATGAAAATATAATAAAATAAATATAGAAAATGTCTGAGAATAGAACTAAGACACAGGCCAGTAAAACAGAAAGAATTCTAGGAAGAAGACGCTAACAATGAATTTTGATAAAAAATATCTTAACATTTAACAGATTTTGACGCAATAATATTTAATGATTTAGGAAAGAAGAAGCACTTGTTATTTTCTTATAAATATCTGTTGAATATTTTCAGGGACATCTGGTAACTTCACATAGAGTACAGGGAACAAACTGATATAAGTACTAATACAGGGAGGCAAATATGATATTGTCAGTATTATTGTAATCTGGTGAGATAGAATTCATGATTGGAATGTAGTACTGAACAAATATAGACCACCCCAAAAAGTGGACATGTGTGACATTATATGCAAAGAATTACTACACCTGCACTGAAATTCATGACCCAACAATAAAATTGGTCTGAAAAATATCTGGACAAATATTAAAGGAAACCCCCCCCCCCAATAATGATGCTCTTATGAGTATTTATTACAGATCACCCAAGCAGCAATAGATATAAATTAACTCTTCACAAATCAAGTGTTCTGAAAACTACTCATTCTGATAATGGGAGACATCAACTATCTGAATATCTCTGTGGCAAATAGGAAATCCAGCAGGTTCTTAGTGTGCCTTGTGTACATCTTCATTGTCCAAAAGAGGTTCAGTGATATTGGAATTTTTTTTCTAACAAGAACGAAATGAGCAATGAAGTAGTCAGGTAGTCAGATTAATGTTCTAGATTTGAGATGACTTTAGTGAGCTAAGTGAAAAGCTAGGAAGGATTCCTTGGATGGAAATTTTGAAAAGAAAAACAATCCAGGAAATTCTGAAAAATAAAATCATTAAGGCCCAAATAGAAATCATACCAAAGAACAACAGGGAGCTAATGAGATCTGTGTGCACAAAGAACTGTATGATAATCAGAAGCAAAAAGAACAAGTTTAAAAAAATAGAAAGAAGGGCATATAACAAAAACATATATCAAGGATACAGCCTAAATCTGTAAAGATAGTGTCAGGAAGACTAAGGGTTAGAATAAGTTGAGGCTTGCAATGAATGCCAAAAGTAACAAAAAGGTGTTATTTATTTGGAAAAAGATATAATTCAAGGTAATGATTGGTCTGCCTGTTGATTATTTTTTAAATGACTTTTGCAGATATTGATGTCAAACTGATTGAGTTGAAAATTCCTAGGTTGATTCCCCCCCCCCTTTTTAAACAACAAGAATTCTTCTCCAACCATCAACACTTCCCATTACTTTAGAGTTCTTAAACATTACAGTCTACATGAGGTAAATACAGTCTGCATTAGGTAAATGAAAAACCAGATGCAAAAAAACAAGGCAGGCAATACCTGGCTAAACAGTGATCTTTGTGAGCAGAATCTGGGTGTCCTCCTAGAGATGTGAACTCACAGAAAAGTATCAAGGAGATATACATGATCTTTCCATATGTGTTATAGTGTGAATGAAATAGAAACACCAAATCTGACTTCCGGTCTTGCATCGTAGCGATGTGGCCAAGGGATTGTGGGTGTTCTGTCCCAGCCTACGTGAGTACTTGCTCAAATGCTTTACTCACGAGGAAAAATCCCTCTTCATGGAACCAGGTAGGACTCACAAGAAAAACAACCCCCTTTTTATTTTTACACACCTGACTCAATGTCCAAGACTTTGGAGGCAAACAACCCAATCAACAAAACACAAAGCTGTAGCATGAACGGTTGTCTTCAGCAACCAGCACCTCCCACACCTCCCCCCTTTATAGTACAGCCAGAGCGTGGCTTCTTAGTGACTTTTATTTTGCCTATGGAGCCGCCCCACTGCCTTCCTCTGTCTTGCTCTCCTCTCCTCTCTGCGCATCTGCGCATCCGGGATTGGCCCCAGCTGTTCCTCATTGTCGCCCAACTCAGGCTCCCAAAACAGCTGTGTCTCTGCCTGAGCATGAGTAGAGGGGCCGGGCTCTCATCTGACTGTGAGTCTTGGTGCTCCTCAGTACCTTCCTCAGACTCCAATGTCACTCCAGGCTCCTCCTCCTCATCTGAGTCCTCAGACTCAGCTGCAGGATCCACTGGCTGGCGAGGAATCACAACAGTGGGGCTCTGCACCCCACAGCTGGTTTCACTCTGCCAGGGGATCCTAAATGGGTCTAAAGTTGCCCCGGAGAGGTGATAAAGAAGGAGGGTCCCCCCACTGATCATGGAACAATGGCGGTCGATCTGCTAGATCTGGGAGAAGCCCTCCAAACCCAACAGGAGAAAGGCTAGCCACACCCTGCTGACTAGCCCAAGCTACCGGCAGCCGAAGTCCAAAAGCACTAACCAGAACAATGGTGAACAGCATGCTTGGAACTTAGTGAGAATATTGATCTTCTCTCTTCTATCTTGATTTCCTGGAAAATATCTCCAAGAAGCAAAAAATCCTCCGTAAGTGAGAACGGGGGGATTACATCTCCACCCTTTCATAGATGGAAGCAGAGAATTAATGTTTATGGGGGACAGAAATATATTGAAATGAAGTTAATAATACTACAGTCTGGATAAATCTGAAAATTATGAAAACTGTTAAGATTTCACATCTGAAAGAGTATTGATGAAACTACAAGAAAATAATTCTTTGTCTTAAAAGTTGGAAAATGAATAGATACTGACATCTAGTGGAAGATTAGAGCATAACTACAGCTGCATTGATTCCAAAATTGGCAAGACACCCAGAAATAGAAAAAACTTGTTCCTTTGAACCTCAGTGATTTTTAGCCAAATAAAGAACAGCTGGAAACAGAGAAAAGAAAGTACAACAGGGCCATCTACTACAGAGTGAGAACTACATTTGTTTTAAAACCCGCTGACCTTCTGGGACTATAAATACTCACTGAGCTGTGATTTCTAAGAATTGTTTGCAGAGAAAGAAAAACCTTGATTTTTAGCTAATCTTCTAGGGGGGAATTTACTGGAAAGCTTTTAGGTGGCCAAACATTCTGGATTGAAATTCTGGCTGGTTGATAATTCTAAGACCCCTGAATAGAAGATCTGTTATAAAACACTGCTTTCAATGATGCTTTAACAATTGGAAACACACTGGATTACAAAAACCATATATAAAGATAAGAACTATATAAGATTTGGTTGTTTGGATTTTAAGATTGGCTGGTTTGATAAGGCTAATCACAGAGACTATGGTACTGGTGAAAGACTATCTGGATGGGGGAGACAAAATGGATGTTGCATACCTATCTAAAAGTGACAGGAAACTATACCTAATATTTCCTTCTGAAGGCCCTAGCCTGGAAAATTAGAGATCTGCAGGAGCACTACTCCAAGACAAGGCAAATACTTTCCAGAAGGAAATGTATACAATGCTGCGACAGATTCAAATGACAATGAATTTAAACCACGATAAGATTAAAAATAACTTTGATAACATAAATGAGCACATCTTCAACCTAAACTTACAATTAAAAAACTCTCAGAAAATAATGATAAAGAATGAACAAACAAATCAGATAACAGAATACAAACCAAAAGAAAGTGACTTAAACAGGGAAGCTACAAATAAGAGAACTATAACAACACAAACAGAAGAAAATCTACAAGATTTTGCCACAACAATGAAAATAGAAAAGATATTTTATCTTTTAGGACTTCAAAACAAATTCGAGGATAAGAAAGAAGATCTAACAAAATGGATTATAGAGAATCATTAGAGTCTGGGAGACAAAAAGCATACATCCTAATCAACTTGTCTTTGTTACTCCCAACAACACTTACAAAAATACAGGAATCCCCTGGCAAGTGGAACATACTGTTTTGGAAAGCTACTTGGCAAAAGAAGAAGGCTAGAGTTAGATTCAAGAGATTTGATTTGACTTATCAGATAGAGTACTATATGATTAAACAGTTGTTTAAATATGGTTAAAAGAATAGATAAATTTTGGATATAAAGGGGCCCTACAGTAAGAGAGATAAGATATATAAGTAGTATAGTATTTTTATAATATATGAAATGTAAAAAATATTGGGATGATGTATGTGAATGAAAAGTTTGGACATTTAAAGGTAATTAATTTTGAGAAAATTATGACTGATAAGAATGATTTGAATACTGAGGGGAAATTAAGCTTAAATAAGAATATTGAAAACAGGATATAAAGTGACTTAATAAGAAGACTTTTACAAATACAATTGAAACATAAGCCGACCAGAAAGATGTTTTATGTGGATGTTATTGTTATTTATACAAACACAAGAAAAATGTTTATATCCAACCTTGTATGTATCGAAAATATTAAGAATTATATTTGTTTAATTTTGACAAAGGAGAATACTACTGGAAGAAGAGATGATCAAGGAAATATACTATTAATAAATATATTGATTATGGAATTATACAAATTAATCATTATTGATTGTTTTTAAATATATGAACCCAGACAACATGCTGTTTACTAAAGATTGTTATCATAAAAAATCAATAAAATATATTTTAAAAAAAGAAATAGAAATCCCAGATCTTTGAAAATAAAGAAGGACTGTTTCAGTGTGTCTCCCCCAGCATTTCTGAATTAACATTGTAAGCAGATGAAAACTCCTGCTATTTTCATCAGTGAATAATTAAATTGGTCCAGGAGGCAATAACCTGGGCTGCTTAAGCACTTTCATAGGCAGGTCTACATCTTCCTGAAAGAATAATGACCCTGCTAGAATTAGGAATTCTGACTTGCTCTTGGAAGCCATATATCCCTTTTGGGCACTGTTGTGCATTTACAAAATAGCCCCATTGCTATCAAACTCAACTTCTGTGGTGGAAATCCATTTGTCCTTAGTGATGACATGAAAAGGTTTGTCTCCTCTCTCCCCTCCAGTAGTCTTGCCTATTGCACAGAGTTATTTTGCTCACTTTACAAAAGGAAATGTATTATGAATTTTCCTTCATTCGCTTTTCTTTTCTAAAATCACGTTTAACAACTGATTTGTGTATTGCATGAAAGTTACGTAGTCCTTTAGATGCATTTTCTATTTTATTTTTCTTTGATTCAAAAATATGTCAGTAATCTTTTTGTTAACATAAAAGATAAAGGATTAGTAATGCAAGATGCAGGGGTTTTTTTTTTGTAACCTTCTTGAAAGCAGCCTATAGTTTCTTATCTGGCTTTAACATTCATTTTCCTGAAATGGGAAAAAAAACCCTTTACTTCTTTTAAATAAAATGAATTATATTTGATTCAGATGAGCAGTGGTAACAGAAAAAATTATTGCAGCTAGAAAAATTGAGCAGGCCCAGGTTGGCAAGACCAGATTCATATATATCACATATACACTGTTTTAATTTAGAATGCAAAGTAAAACCATTTGATCAGAAACAAATTATTATAAATGCAACTATGTAATTAATTTCCCAGTTTACTTAAGAATCACAAAGTCCTGGGGGGCTGGGTGGGGTGGCAGGAGAAGGCCCATATGAGGATTTGTATATGCCAGTGCCAAGGGTAATGGGTCAGGACGAGCATTTGTTTCTTTGTACAGAGAAATTGGATATCCAGACCGTAATCTTTTCTAACAAGTCAGAATAGGCCTAGCTTTGGGCAGCATATTGAGCAGACATAATTAATGTGCCTCTCTTCAGAGCCTAGAATTAAAACTATTTCTCTTACTCTGAAAAGAAAAGAAAGCCCTGTTCTCAGCTCCTGTGAGGACTGCAAATTCTTTACATTTGGGAAATCTTTTTCTCACCTCCAAACTAGTGTAAAGAAAGCAAAAGTAGTACCATTAGTATAATAGGCACCTTGGGTGCAATCCCCAAAGGGATTGAAACCATTGGCATCAACAAAATCACCATCAGTCAAGGGCAAAAAGCAGCTTTTCTTGAAACAGCTTATACCCTGTGACAATACCTTTAACATTATTAAACAACATCTGTTTATCTAGGTCCTTGGGAAGAACTTCATAGATGGACAAAAATGCCAAATCCAATCTAAACATTTGGCTGACTGTGTAACCAACAATAATAATAAAGACAACTCAGGGCTGTTTTCAATGACTGCTGACCATTCAGCCTTGGATAATATTGTCTCACCACTAGCCACCTTACCTTCAGGACTGGTGTAAAGCTTTATAGAGAACCCAAAAGATTAATTGTTTGTGATGGAAGTCACTAAACTAAGCAACTGGTACACACAAAGCAAACTAAATTGCTTAGTTTGTATATGGATAACATGAAACAATTGAACAAAACTTAGAAGTGAAACTCCTTTTACTACAGATAACAATACCCCTACTACTACAGATGTTGATATTCTACCAATTAGAGCTGTTTTGGTATTCTCACTTGAGAATACAAATCTTGGAAGATTTGTAGCACAATTATAAGAGTTCATGTGCTTTTCAACTTAACTGCTCAGAAAGGTTCCATGTGGGGACTATACACAAAATACAGCTTTCAGAAATGTCAAATAACTTTTAACTTGGTTAAGAGTGCTGCTTTCTATGACATCAACTAACATACTGTGAAGATGGCTGAGTTTGCTGAAATAGCTAAGTTGACTTGTTTTATAAGGAGAGAACTACAACTACTTTTTAAAAAGACTGAAAACCTTTTATGGACTTTTTGCTGAAAATGGATAAGTTTTATTGATTAAAAAAGTTTGTTTATGAGAAGAAGGGGTGGAGATTGTAATTGCTATGCTTGTAAGTGCTGCAAAGAAGATCAGAGATCTTCTGCTTCTTTAGATATCTTTTTTGTTGTCCTTTTATAATTTCTTTCTTTTATTATTTCTTATATATTTTTGTAAAATTTAAAACCTTGGCAAAATTGTCTTTGAATAAAAATTATTTGGGAAAAACATCCATATAAAATAAAGCCACTGGTTTCACAACTATCATAGTTTTAATTTGGACTAGGTACCGACAAAGTGCCATTATTATTTCTCTGGATGATGCGATATAACTCTTGTACTTATATAAATATCACTGAAATTCTTTGATCTTTATTCAATAACTTTTAGAGAAAGTGAAGTCTTATTTTATGTACCTCAATATTTATTTCTTCCTATATTTTTCATTGTATATGCTACATTATTACTTCTGCCTCAGAGCTCTAGGAACTTCATAATGTTTAGTCATCACATTTGGACAGCATGACTACTTCACTTGTCTAATTTTTTATAGAAATAGGAAGATTTATGGTGTCATAAAATTAATTTTCTTTAGTGACAGAATTATATTCCAGCTGAGATGCAAAAAGAGGTGCTGAAAAACTTCATGAAGGCCACTTAGGCATCACTGAGAATGTGAGGATTATCTGGTGGAATCAAATCTCAAAACAGTCATTGCACAATGTGATTAACATACAACCTCAAAGAAAATAAATATTGATACTTATACTAATACTAGATAAATCATACAAGAGAATTGGAATATGGATATGAAGATCATAAGAAATTAATGGTCATACACTATTTTTTCAGATATCTTGAGACAATATTAATGGTTAAAGATCCTGATGAACTCTTTACAAGCTCCACAATTCATCAGAAATGATTTGCACTATTTGAAGAAAAGTATAATTTTATTTATATTACAATTCACAAGGCAATGGGAAGTAAAAAGAATAGATCAAACTGCAAAACAAATTCTAGTGCCAGAGGACATATTCTTAACTTTATTACATTCCTATCCATATTGCTATGTAACTTAGCACAAATAATCACACTCAGTTCTATAAATCCCAGTTCTATCCTTGGCCTAATTTCAGCCTACATATTGCATTTTGATAACCACCATGGTTTGCCAGAATTGCCTCCAGAGCATAATATGCAAAAGAATTAGCAGCTAAACAGGTATACTCTCATTTTAAGGATAGAAGATCCGTATATCTAACAGAGTTACAACTAGGTGAAACAGAAGACTCTTGAAGAGCTAGAAACTACAGAACTTCTAGAAGTGGGATCAAGCAAAATAAACAGGCCAACAGGTTAAGCCTCTGAGAACAAATTCTGTTCAGTTCTTTATTTTATCAAAGGGATGACAAATACTCAAGCACCATAACAAAGCTCATACACTCCATGTTCAAGAAAAACAGACTGGACTTTTAGAGTCATCTGAAAGCCAACACTTTATAGTTTGTGTAAGACAGTGATAGACAATTATTAGGGCAGAATAATCCGTAGCTCAGGGGTCTTCAAACTTGGCCCTTTTATGACTTGTGGACTTCAACTCCCAGAATTCCTCAGCCAGGCATGCTGGCTGAGAAATTCTGGGAGTTGAAGTAGACAAGTCATAAAAGGGCCACGTTTAAAGACCCCTGCCCTAGCTACTATTAGATGTAGCAGGTGTTTTCTCATCATGTGAGACTCAGGAAACTGGAATTTTTGTTTGTTTATTCTGGATTTACAGACTATGTATGGTTCACAACTAAAGAAAGATAGTAATCAGTGGATAGTAGAGGGAAACTTCAGTACCTGATACAGCAAGGACAACTCAGAAAGAACAAAAGCAAGAGTGAGCTGGCAAGGTTTACTAAAATAGACCTGTAAGCTGATACTTATAATCAGCTTTTGCCATTGAAAAATGTACAGTAAGTTATTGTTTAACTGAAAGTTTCAGGCTAGATTATTAAGAACAAATGCATAGAAGTCAGTCTCTTAATTCCTTGCAATCTGCTGTTTTCAGACATCTTAGTACTATTAGATCTGGGATAGGAAAATGTTTTCAAGACTGAGTAATGGAGATAATTGCAAGAGAGAGTGAATAGCCATTTGTATAGCCATTCTAGCTTGACTTTAACTGAACAGGTAAGCACTTGTTCGATAAGTATTTGTGGATCTGGCTTGATCATAAGCTGACATTTTCAAATACTTAGCTTTTGGCTTTGCTTTCAATAAATATTTCAGATGAACTTGAATTATAATAAATGTTTATCTAAACACATGGATATTTACCATGATGGAGCCATGCCACTGGAAGTATGTATTTTCCCCCCTGATATTTTAGCCCCAATCCTGTTGGCTTTGTAAAAGGCACTGAAGACTCATTTCTCCTGGGCATTTGGACCAGGATATTAGATATGCTCATCTCGAGATTTCACTATCTGGAATGTATTTTTATTACGTGTATTGTTGATTGTTATACTTAAGCCTATCTTACGCACTCAGAGTTGCTTTGGGAAATTTAGCAGTCATATAAACTGAATAAATAAACAAGAAGACTGATAGCAGGCAAGGCTGACCAGGGTCAGAGAGAAGAAATTTATTTATTTCAGCCAATTTACATGGCTACCAATCTCACAACAGCATCTCTGGGCAGTAGATATAAATTCAGTAAAAAGCAGCCAGTAAATAAATATGCATATACATATAATCTTGCGCATGCTCAAGATGGCGGATCGTCAGCGGAACGCTCCGTAAGGATTTCGACCCGGCAAGTGGACATGGGGTGTTTTGGGGGTGCCTCGGGGGGGCTTGCGGTGATGAGCGGGTGGGCGAACCCCCGCTCGGTCCCGTTCTAGCCCACCCGGCCCGTTTTAGGCCCGCCCTGACCCGTTCGGCTCCCCTCTAGCCT
>NW_015386576.1:421383-446479 GCF_001527695.2 Protobothrops mucrosquamatus | reverse complement strand
GGGTGAATTTTAAATAGGGAATAATTTTTAAAAATTTTCAAAGATTTTAAATATGACACAGCTATTAATATATTTGCTTTTTAATTGGTTTTATAGGGGAAATGTTTTTTTGTGTTGTTTTTTAACATGCTGTGAGCCGCCCTGAGTCCCTCTGGGGAGAAGGGCGGCATAGAAGTTTAAATATAATAATAATAATAATTATAATAATAATATAATAATTAACACCCGATTTCCACACCCAGCAAAACAGTGATATTTTAAGTTTTCCGAAATACCAGCAGAATCTTGGCTTCAGGTATAATATCCAGAGGGCAAATGCCACAACAGAAAAGGTCCATTTCATAGGTAACACAGATAGAATTACCTAATAGATGGGCCACGGAGCATGACCCTTCTGTTGGACCAAATGAGACAGGTAAAAACAATTGGAGAAAGGTATCCCACAAATACGCCTAAAATGGCCAATAAATAGCATTGTTGATACCATCCTTTATTGTCACCTGACCTCCAGTGTAATGGGTGGGTGAAGTAATAGATTTTACATACTTTGAGACTGCATCTGGATGCTATTGGCTTAATGAGGAAAATGCCCTTTTAACATCAATATTACTAAGGTCAGTTTAAATTAATTTTGCTTGTGGAATGGAGGTGAAAGAAAGGCAATATCTTGAACATAGCAAAAAAAATGTGGATAAAACATGTCTGAATCATGGATAGCTACTATTGATAAAAGGTTCTCTAGAGCTTCACAAAATAATCATGCCAGTTTAGCTTTGACTTTTGGTTTGACTGCTGACTTTTTTGTGTGTGCCTTTAGTCACGCATAACCGTATTGTTGAATGTGAAGAATATTCCTTGCATGAACTATTCTCCATACAAAACATTCTATAAATGGAAGAGTTGGTTTCTGATTGTCCCTGCTGGAATGAAAAGTATACTTGGAGTGTTTGCCAATGGGATATACTGTGCTGGGAAGAAATGAGACAGGCTTTTATCGCAGTTATTTATAAGAGAAACAAGATATTGCCAAAGATACACAAATATTTATATGCTTGCACTTGGATTTTGGGAGAAGAATGGTGAACTGAAGATGGTTCTGAAAAAGTGGAACTCATGATCAGAGCAAGGACTAAGGAATTAGTGAGTAGACCAGTTCCTTGGAACCTCTGTGGACAAGGAAAGGAAGGGAGATTGCCTACACATGCTCTGGATGGCTGTTCTTTGTGAGGAGACAGCAAGACAGTGGTTTTCCACAGGTTTGAGCACTGGGAAGGATAAGTCATCTTGCTCACAACCATGATAGAGATTTTTAAAGGACACTAAGTTTGCAAACTTAATCACTTTTGGAAATTGCCCACAAATTAATTCTAAGCTGTTAGAAACCTTTAGACCAAAAAGTTTAAAAATGCTGGGTGACTCTGTCTTCTTTTGTCTTTTGAAGAAAAAATGAAAAGAAATAAAATCTTACCAAATCGATATTTGTATGAACTAAACTATCATCTCATATAAAACGTAACTCCCTTTTCCTGTTTAGTTTCTGTTTTAATTTTTTCTCTTCTATCCTCTCTTTCATTCTGTATGTACATATATATACGTATAATTTTTTAAGAATTCACCTCCCTAGGGCTATTACCTGGGCTGCAAAAATCCACTTGCTGTTTTTTTTCTTCAACTCAGTCTTGATTCTGGACAAGTCTCTATAGTTTTTGTTTTGGTAAGATTTCATAATCTATAATTTCTGAAAGTAATTTGCCCATTGCCTACTTTCTAGGGCTGAGAAAGAGTGTGTAGCCAAAGGTTACCCAGCTGGTTTTGTGCCTAAGGCAAGAGTAGAACTGATAGTCTTCCAGTTTCTAGCCTGGTACTTTTATCCACTGTGCCAAATTGGCTCATTTTCTACCAAAATGGCACAGAGAGAGTTTCCATTTGCATCACCCAGCATAATCAGTGGGAAAGGGTGCTTGGAATTTTACTTTGATCACACGATTCTGAAGATCCAAAGGTTTTTCCTTTCTTGTTTTCCTAAGAAAACATTTCACTTATTTTAACTTTTATTAATTTTTTTGCTGTGAGCTGAGCTAGATGGTTCCATGACATTGTTCTACTTCTATGAAAATCTAGATTGTGGAACAATTAAGAAAAATTGCCTATTAATCCTGTAAACAGAAAATTGTCTCCCTTTCGACTTGTCTCTGATGCATGGAGAAGCTAACTCCTCTGGTTTAACTGCTGTCTTTTTGTAAAACAAAACAGTGACTTTAAGATAAGTCAAATGCTCATATACAATATTATGCTACAGAAATAGCAATTGATTAATGGTTATTAACTAGGAAAACACAACTTGATATTTCATCTCAAATAGTCTGATTGTGGGTTTTTTTACAAATTTAATGAGAAGATAGCATTTCCACTTTTGTTTTTGTAAAGCCTCTTGCAGAGAAGTCCATGTATGCGAAGCAATTGTCAGGTTTTAGTCCAATTGTCAGCTTTTACTCAAACATAAAGCTAAGGGATTTTAAGCAAGTACAATCTCTACCCAACCTATCTAGAAGGTTGTTGTGATGAAGGAGATCGCCATAGGTGACAGCTCACCATCTATAATTATCTCCACAGTGTATATATCTTGCTTTCCATGCTTGGCCTTCGTCTCAATTATCTTAATAAAGAAAAAATACTTTATACAGCATTATCTGGTACTATATCCTCTTTAAAGATGTAAGATTGTTTTCTCTCATGGAGTATGAATTGTTGATTGAAATATATTGAGGTTATCTTCTGGAAGTTTAAGTCCAATTGTAAGTCCAATTCATTCTATTGTTTTTCTTATGTTATTTGCACCTAATTTCCATTTTTAAATGATTACTAGAAAAAAATATCTTAAAATCATGTTTCATACTCTAAATGGAGATAATAGATGTTTCGCTATATAAGTTTGGATGATATGTCCCATCAGCCATACATAGTAATGAAGACCATATGATTCTTTTTGATCAATTTTTAGAACTTCCATTAATTAAATATAGCACTGCATGCTATTGATGCACCATTGTCAATGTCACATTAAAGAGGAAATGCATTTGCAGAATACTTTTTCTGAATGTTCCTATTTCTTAAAGGGATATGTATTCAGTGTCTCAATAAATGTTTCTTGTACTATGTAAGGAGACCTAGTATAGTTTGAGGAGTAATGATTTGTATAAGGCTATCCAGTGAGTTCATGGCTAAGACCAAATAGGCTGAGAGCTGTCAAGCTTACAACTCACCCTCTATAAGATAATGTCTCTTTTCAGATATACTGTAGTGCCCACGCTATCCTTCAAAACATCTTGAATCTTCTGCTGATTTCTTCTCAGAAACACCAAATCTGTTTCTAACAAACAGTTCAAATTTAGAATATTAACACATAAAGGGATGACAACTTTGGTGAGTGTAGTGTTGGAAGTAAGTCACAGCATTCTTGTCATTTGCTTTCACATCAATATTATAAATGACCTCTTCTACAACTTTCATGGATAGGACCAAATACAATCCATCAAAGCAATACCAAGCTGAAGAAAAGAAGCATGTTTATACTGATATATTCATATTCTTTGAATTTGTGCTGTCCAGTCCTGGTAGCATTGCTTTTAATATGCAAACCAATGAAGGAATGCTGCTGCAAAAAAGTATGAAAAAATATTTCATATTATACAGAAATAAAGATGAAAGCTACTTTATCTGTGAGCTGTGGAGACTTCCTTGGTAAGTGATAAGGAAATTTTTCAGACAAACTGGAAAAGTGTACATGGCATAGTATTGTGACAGACTCGTCTCAAAGTAATTAAATTCCTAAAATAAACAAAGGCAAGCATTTAAATGCAGTTCTGCAATCTGGGAATGAAAACACTCAAGACCCTACTTTAGTGATGGGATATACTTCATTTCCCTATTCCCAGGCTCTAAATATTCCCATACATTTGGCAAGGTCTGAATCACATAGCATATCCAACCAAATGATTTTTAGGGTTTTGACTTAGCATGTATGAACTGAGCAAATTGTGATTTATTCAATTGTGGAAGAACAATCACGTCTCATCATACTGTGTGAATTCAGATTTAGACTTATGTTTCTATAGACATACATAAAAGCAATGTACTAAAAGTACATTTTGGTTCAATATTATTAAGGTTGGAAACATGGGGTTGTAAAAAGAAATAAGGGCTAAAAGTGCAAATGTGATATTGAATTACACCCTGAACCTTTTGAACCTATCAAAATGTTAAGAGCATTGAGATACATGTAGGACTTGTCTATGCCTTCTATAGATGAATTATTTAAAATAAATGTCTTAAAAATCTGATAATATGGTCAATAAAAATAACATCTACTCTTCTTTCTTTTTTCTTTAATAATTTTCTTTTCACTTTTTGCTATTTGTAATTATGTTTTTGGTTATTTTATTTTATTGTTAATAATGTCAATTAAGAAAAGACAACTATTACGTGCCACTGTGGAAAACACAAACATTGAAATAAAAAAGCTATCTCTTCATGTAATCCTAATTAAGCTTGTCTGTACTATGTTGAAATTGGTGCATCTGACAAAATGACATGCAATCCCCTAATATGTATACAGTGTCTCACTGGTACACAATGATTAATCATTGATTACTTTATTCAAGCTGAAGATCATCCAGAAACTTTTATGAAACCATTTGGAAAATTATCTTGCACATATTTCTTGAATTAAGATGTTTCTCAATAGATTTCATATCAGAGCCATGAATTCTTTTCTGTTAGAAAAGCTCATGTTTTTGCATCTTGGATTTATTTCAACTGTGAATTCTTGAATGAACCAAAGTTAATTTTATAGACTAAGTAATCATGATTTGTTCAACTAATTTCTAGGTTGTTTTCTCAATAACTTCCACAAATATCTAGAAGAAATTGATGGAGTATGAAAACAACTAAGAGTAAATGTATCCAATGTAGAATAAATCATATTTAATATAAGTCAGATTTATATTGCAGTTTAGTATCAGCAATAATATGTGGCATTTTCTTGACTGTGGCCTATGCAGCATACAAATATGCCATCCTATAGTTTAGGACTATTTATGACTATGGACTAATTTCTCCATCGTCAGAATAAGTCTGCAAAGAAAGAAAAGATCCATATATTTAGTGGCTGGTAGCTTTTTTGTTTCTATTTTGTTGCAAACAAGAAAAAAATATCAGAACATTATAGATATTTGGTGTTATGCTGTATTTGACATTTAAACAAAGCAAATCCATATCCAGAAGTATTACATGTATGAGGTAAGTAGACTCCATGTAGGTTAGGCTGAAATAAGAAAGTAGCAAATTTTATTAACAAGGTAGACTTTTGATCCTGTGTTCAGTCCTGTATATATCACTTCTATGTAAAAAGTTCAGAACAGTGACATAAAAGTTGTATATGTGAACTCCCCCCCAGAAATAAATTCAGTTCAACTAATTTAAATCCATGTCCTTTACTAAAACTGCGTACAGATGAAAGTCCCCTTGGTACAGATATAATTCCAAGGTTATTCATGAGTAAATGAGTTGACCAGATCCTTGCCAGTGTTTATGGCAAATTCCTCAAACTGAGAATTGCTCCCAGGTCAGTGAATATAGTGACAGATGACATGCTGTTATCAGCTGTTTCAATTAATTAAACTATACATTATGCTTATGAGGCTGACACTTCAGATTAAGCAGCTCAATTAAGTCTTTAATTTACATTTAGTAAATGAATTATTGTGTGTTAATAAAAGATCAATTAGTTATTAAAAAGAACATTGATCCAGGTACAATGAGAATGTGTGAGAGAGAGACGCTAAAATAACTGAATTTTATATGCATAACATTTATACAACTACAATATTTCTGTTAGTTAGTTTTCAGTAATCACCACCACATACTGCAGTGTTCACTCCTATTTGGATTGCCTGAAGTTTCTTATAATATTGTTGTTGCTGACTTCAGTTCCTACATGGAAGCAAATTTGCATAGACCCAGAAATTGGTTCAAAAGATCTTTTATTTAAAAATATTATATGGCTACTCATCTTAACTATGTAACACTAGATGGTTTACAATGAAACACAAAAATACATTACATCTCCCCCCCCGCAAACAGAAAAGAAAGAAAAGAAACCCCAGGCCTACCAACAAAGCATCATAACACACCACCAGTGCCTTTTAGCATAGTCATAGCATGCACCCAAGAGTCTTAGAAAACAAAACAGTATAGGATAGTTAGCATACACATTTTTTTAAAAAAAAAGAAATTTACTACCACAACTAGTATTGTGGGGCTGAAACTCCAGACTACTAAGCCTCCAGATAACTGGACAAAATGAAGCTTTATTTTTCTAAGGGGAATACTAAATATATGTGATACAGTGAGAAACTAAAATAAGGAAATAGAGCAAGAGCAGTTTAAATTTTCTGTTCCAGAAAAAAAAGAAGAAACAAAGAAGGCTGCTTTTGTTTCTCTCAGTTTAGAGGCTATCTTCTAGAATTTTGACTTGGAGCAAGACTTTATATGAGACCATACCCTTCAAAGCTGTTTAAACTCCCTTGAGAACAATTTTGTCTAGACAGACTCAAGAAAGTTTCTTCCAGACAACAAACTCTTGAAATAACAATAACAATAACAATAAGGAAATCAAATGGAGGAAGAGGAAATCATATGGAAGAAGAGCCACTTTTGAATAGAAGCACTGAAATCTGATTTAAAATAGAATGAAACCTAGTCAAACTAATGGTAATTTGTTTGAGATATTAGTGTTATCAGAAGAGAAATTCACATGGAAGACATCTTATTTGATAGGGAACAAAAGGGAAATTAGAAAGACTGATGGCTAAAATACACTACATATGAAACTGGGTTTTGGACTGAGCAAGCGCCATATAAGTATGCACAACATACTTAAATAAAATGAATTGTTAACTTTTGATTAACAAGACAAATGCACAAGTAGCAAAACCTTCAAAACAGGAATTGAGTTTTAGAGCTGAAAAGAGTGAATACTTGAATATGCATTGTCTAACAATCTTGCATGGATTCAATATGCTAAGAGTCCAGCCAGGCATCCTTTAAGCATGTGCAGACAATAACTCGAAAGAAACACAACTGCTGCTAAGGGTAATTACTGTACATATTTCTTCTTCTTTTTTTTAAATAATGCAGACTCTGTGATACACTAGTCCTTCAGCTGGCAGAAAATTATGCAGAACATAAAAACCAACAACAATCTCCTGCCCAAGAATGGTGCTGTCATACAATGGTATTCTTATTTACTATCTGAATGACATTAAGGAAAGTGATTGGTAAATACTTTTTTCCACTCTGACCAAATATTATCAACTGATAGGAAAATATTCCAACAATTACTTTCCTTAATGGAGAAAGGGTGTGGAGGAGGAGGAGGAGGAGGAGGAGGAAGGTTTTGACAAATGGCTAGACCAGTGGATGTAGCCATCTGTCAAAATAAATTGGTTTGGTCGGTGGTGGGATTCAAATATGTGAACAACCGGTTCTCTGTGTGGATGCCCCTTCGGGAAGTCCATTCTGGGCCTGGGCAACAAAAAATTAGCTACCGGTTCTGCCAAAGTGGTGCAAAGTGGCTGAATCCCACCACTGGGTTTGGTGCACATTGGTGTATTTAAAGAGAGTAATAATAATAATAATAATAATAATAATAATAATAATAATAATAATAATAACAACAACAACAACAACAACAACAACAACTACAACAACAACAACCCAGGTTACCACCATTTCACCATGGCAATTCTCAATTAGAATTACTCTAGAATAGCACTAAATTCATTTCTCAGCGAAGCCTAAGTATCAGCTTATGACAACAGGAACCTCTGAATTGAACACTGCTGCAAAAGGGTTCTAAAGCTGTGTTTAATAGTACCTCCAGAAAAACAACTGACAGATGTGAGTGAAAAGAGAGAGTGTGAGAGAATGAGAGTGTGCAAGAGAGCTTCATCATGCAGTGCCCATCTCCCACTCTCTACCTAAGATCAATTGGAATATGTAGAAGGAAAGTCCAGTTTGAAAGACCTTGATTTTTCTCCTGCTCCAAACATGTTTGTGCCACAATACCTACAAGTGAGAAAAAGCGCAATATTTAAAAATATAAATTTCAAACAAAGAGCAAAGCTGGATTTAATTCTAAAATGCATATGATGTTTCTGTCCTAAGCCTGTTTTTTTCCTTCTATCATGTATGGCTTTAGGAACATTTTCTATAGCCCAACCCAATTAAGTGCTTAGGATAATTGATTAGGAGAAAATAAAGCAATGGTGATTTTTTTCTCTCATCTGCATGCTTCTTTTCATCTTAAAATTAGACTCTTTCTGCTTTATTGATATACAGTATAAAGCAGAGACATAGAAACAGAGATGCCTGCTGTGACCATTGGGCATATAACTCAATGAAGAAAACATATGTATTGGCCAGTTTGTCATTCTACATCAGTGATGATATCACAGTTTATGAAGCAAGACGTCCAGGTTTACCAGGCACTATATAATTTATAGTTTATCCTGCTTGAAAAATGTGACATATATGCTCATGAATGTGTATGTTGAACTCATGCTTTTAATTCAAATAATAATCTGTTAAATTTAAAATATGTAATGTGTGGAATGATCTTCAGCAAATGAGTCTTCTGTTTTGTACCTCCAGAAGAGAGGTTCACAGCAGCCAGGAAAAGAAATGTCTTAATTTATTTAAGCCACCAGTGTCAACTAACAATTATTTTGTCAGTTTTCCTAAGCACTCACATGGGAATAGTTCCACAGCATAGTCATTTTCTCTCAGGGAATTTTAGCTTAGCAATAATTTAATGTTCCACAGTACACTAATTATTTTTATAATCAAATCCAGTCTTCCCCAACTTATTGGTCTCCAGTTGGATTGGATAAGTCCCAGACCTTTCAATATGTTGTTAATGGAAATTGTAGTTCAGCAAGAGTCTGGCAAAATTGATCTAACTAATCACTACTTAGTTAGCTGAAAAAGGGATTATGGCTTAGAAATATCACAATGCTAACAACATGTAAAGATGTGCATATCCCAGGAATAAGACAGTAATCATTTGTATAGAGAAAAGCCAAATGCAGTAGTATTAAATAATGTTTGTTTCTTTTCAGCTGAATGGAAATAGACCCCAAAGTATTATATGTCTAAGTCTTTGGATACAAACTTCTGCTTATTGAATGAAAGTACTAAACTTTCAGGAAAGTTGAGGAATTGTGATCATCCTTCCCACTAGAATTATTATCATGCTGCCTTTGCAGATTTAGCATGCATATAAAATTATATTGCTTTATAACAATTTCTAGAGATGATCCAAGGGAATTTATGGGGCTCAAGACTGCCATTCTGAAAGATTGCCCTGTTCAGGGTTTCTTTATATTCAAAATACACAATTTACATACCTTTCTATTGGAGAGTAATTTCTTTGCCATTACAAAAATTTTTTTTAGGAAGACAAATGAGATAGTGAGTTTAGTATTAATCTATGCAAATACTTCACTTTTCCCCACATTAGGTTTTGGTTGGTTATAGTGAATCACCTGATATTTTTCTAAAATTCATTAGGTAACTCTATGGAGAACTGACTCTCTCATTTGAAGTGGGATCCTCTATGTTCCGAAACCCCCACTAGAAATTTAACATGTCAAACTCTGTTTAGATTTTTCAAGATCACCTAACTCTTCCTGTAGCGCCTCTACCATATCCAAATCTGCTCTGAAGGATTGGGGAATCCTTTGGAGCTGGCTATGTGCCAGGATGGAGGAAAGCAAGGAAAGTTTCAGTTGCATGAAAACAAGTTATTAAACTTAGCTATATTTTCCACCATAGAATAACAAGTCATTTAAGACTGATGGCAGAGACAATGCTAAAGAGAACACTATTTTCAGACTGGGAGCTAGGAACAGAAGTTACGCTGGTTACTT
The DNA here is from genome assembly GCF_001527695.2 of Protobothrops mucrosquamatus. Taxonomy (NCBI): domain Eukaryota; kingdom Metazoa; phylum Chordata; class Lepidosauria; order Squamata; family Viperidae; genus Protobothrops; species Protobothrops mucrosquamatus. Next base: position 436,490 of record NW_015386576.1, on the reverse strand, counting down.
TCAGTGGCACTTTTCTAATGGTAAAGGGGCATTTTAACTTTTGGAAAACTTTGGTTTGGGTGAAAAGGAAACAACAGGGTCATACCTACTGCTTACATAACTAATGTTGCACATAATAATTATTTGCATACAAATAATTATTATGTAATTGGCAAGCAAAGTGTCATATATGTATTTAATATATGAAAGCCAAAATGCAAAGCCAAAAGAGTTTTGGAAAACAAGGGTCAGTTTTCTCTGTTTTCTGAATACAGATCATGCTATTCAACTTTCATGCAGCAAAAAAAAAAAAAATCCAACTAAGGATTTTTACAGAATGAAATTAATGTTTGATTATATTTTCCTATGTACTCCATTTTTATCTAAGGGTGATATTTTTTTAAAAATTTAGAATCGTTGTCACTGATTTTAAGCTGAAGGGATGAGCTGTACAGAAAAATTCTTAAAATAAAAAAGCAAAATAGGAATTGAATGTAAAAAGCTCTGTTTGATAAGTGATTAATACTTAAGCAGATCTTACTGAACTGACACAAATCCCCGTTTTGTTAAGAATTAAAATTCTCTCATACAGATTAGTTTACAAAACTTGGGCCTGCAAACACAAGGAAAAGCAAGCTAAGCCAGCAAATATGGCTTGTACTTTACAGATGTCACCAAAATGTTAGATGGCGTGTTATCGCCCACGAGTCACATTCTGTGCTGTATGGAATTCTACCTATATGCACAAAGCTCCAGATATACATGAAGGAACATAATTTATTGGCAAGCTGGAAAAAGAATCCAACTGGGGACTTTTTTCCTTGCTTTTTAGTTTTATTTTTCCTTCCTTGAAATGCTATTAACAAATCACACAAAGAATTATTTCTGAAGTTTACTTGTTAAAAATCCAAACTAATAGTGGATTTTCAAAAAGTGTATATCTTTCTTAAGACATGAGAAGATTAAAAAATGCTATTTACTCAGCAGAAACAAATTAGACTAGCTTGGTAATTAATCGCCTTCTGTCAGAATGGAACATTTCCTAGCCGTACTTAGAGATTTTTTTAATATGCAAAGCATTTGTTTTACTAATGACATATGTTTTGTAGACCATTAGCAAAAGGAAATGTTAGGAGTTAGCTCTTCTGTTTTTATATCACAATGAAACTAAACAATGAGCATGCTTGGAACAGTTGTAGTTTTTATGCCAACCACTAAGGGTTGCTGCTGCACGTTTTGAATGAATAGTTCACGCTCATATACCTTTGAGATACATTTTCAGGGCTGCTTATCATGCTCAGGTAAGTAAGAGGGAATATGAAGCCAGGCAAAGACCTCTCTTCCTTTCCATCAAGGTCAATGTATGGAAATTTGGACAGAATAACTCACTTCTTCAAAGAAGTTAATATTATGTGCTATGGAGCAGGAGTTGACCAGATAGCCTTAAGAAAAAGAAAATTGTTATTTACCAATAGGTGAGAAGCTATAAGAGATGCGGATCTGCTATATTCAATCTCTCTCTCTATCCCCTCTCTCATATAAAAGATATGCAATATTTTATTTCTGAATGTAAGTTTTTATAACATGCCTCTATGTGAATTTTTTTTAAAAATCCCTGATAAATATGCAGCTTATGCTCCTCCTCCAAGTATTAATCTAAATTATTATTCACAAAATTAATACATTTGTTAAATAAATATGAATTATCCCAGCAATCCTTCTTACAACTCAATAAAGTAAATCATTATCATCAACAGGGAAGCTATGAGAGATCACCATGAGATCATGGCATAGACATTTACCCAGAATAACTATTCATTCTCCTTCTCAAAGAGGTAATAGATCTAATCTATGGCCAAAATTTCCTAGGTTCCTGCTCTTACATTAAGATTTTCTGTCCTGTTTTATATTCTGCTATAGAAATTTCATGAACCAGAGCCTTCACCAGTTATATATAGATTGCTGAGTAGTCCATATACCAACTCAACTGCATTATTGCATAAAGTTTGCAAATAAAAGCTTTAAGTAGAAACAAGACATTTATATTATTCCTAGAAGTTTGTAGAAGGACATATAGACAGTACATACATTAGTTAGACTATTGAATGCAAATCAGGAAACTCATATTCATCTCAACCATGAGTTCAATATTATTATAAATCTAAAAAGAAAGGAGGATATGGGACAGAGGTACAGTCATAAAATAAAATACTAATTATGTAGAAAGCTATAAAATCAAGCCTTTTTATGTTAAGAATTTCAAAATATAACCAGAAACTTTTCAGAAAGGAGGATTAAGAGTTTCAAGCAAGCCTCTGATGTGGTTTGTCCTGGAGCTCTGGCACTACTGATTCCCCCCCCCCCCTATCTTTCTTATTTATGTTGTTGTTTTCGATGGTTGATGGCTGTTCCAAAACATACATTTAGGCAGGGCTTTTTTTGTCATAGAACGCCCAGAACGGAGTTCCGGCACCTTTTTTGGATGGAACCTTGTAGGGTAGGCAATGACGTGTGTGAGTTCCGGCACCTTATTTTTTTTTTAGAAAAAAAGCACTGCATTTAGGTGATTATTACTGTAATCATGTGACGGCCATGGCCAGGGGGCTTTTCATCAGGCTCGCCTGATACGCCAGTTGCGCCCCTTTCTGGATCGGGACGCCCTACGCACGGTCACTCAAGCCCTCGTTGTTTCCCGCCTGGACTATTGCAATGCTCTCTACATGGGGCTCCCCTTGAGGTGCACCTGGAGGCTCCAGCTAGTTCAGAATGCGGCTGCACGGGGGATTTGGGGGGCCTCTAGATGGTCCCATGTAACACCTCTCCTGCGCGAGCTGCACTGGCTGCCGGTGGCCTTCCGGGTGCGCTTCAAGGTGTTAGTAACAACTTTTAAAGCGCTCCATGGCAATGGACCTAGGTATTTGCAAGACCGCCTCCTACCAAATATCTCCCTTCGACCAGTCCGCTCCCACAGAGAGGGCCTCCTTAGGGTACCGTCGGCCAGACAATGCTGGCTGGCGACCCCCAGGGGGAGAGCCTTCTCTGTGGCAGCTCCTGCCCTCTGGAATGACCTGCCCCCTGACCTACGTACAATTGCGGACCTGCGCCTCTTCCGCCAAGCCCTGAAAACTCATCTGTTCCATGCGGCCAGCCTGGCGTAGTTTTGATTGGGTTTTGTTAGGGGTTTTATATTTTAGAGCAGGCTTTTATGTAATATTTACTGTGATTTTTATTATTGCCTGTTCACCGCCCTGAGTCCCGTAAGGGAGATAGGGCGGTATATAAATTTAAATAATAAATAAATAAATGCCTACTGAGATTTAAGTCCTGTTGGCTGAATTCACATACCATCTTTAGTTACTGAAGTAAGCTATTTTCTGAGTTTATACAATACAGTGGTATATAAACAAATAGGCTAGATTTGTTCTGTTTTAATAAAGTTAACAAAAGTTAAAACAAACCAAATTCCCTTATTATGTATATGCAGCCCTGGAACGTGTAATACTCTTTCTGTGGGACAATCTCAATAATTTTAGGACTATGTCTTAATTACTGCTTTATCTTTACAGCTGTTTTAACTGTATGGTACTAGTGTCTCTAACATAAGTTTTATTGTATAAAAATGTTTAAAATGGCATGAATAAATTATATGCTTCTCTGGCCTTTTATACTCCCATATTTCTTAACTATCAGTACATCCCAATTATATGCTATGTAGGAAAGAAAATGTATATTCATTGCACTGGATCTACATTTAATTATTAAACCAGCTTAGAACATGACCACTGAACACAGTGGAACTTACATAATTATGATTCTGGTGATTTCAGTCACTCCTATCTAAGAAAAATACAGTGATTTTATTTTCAACATGATTAATTTTGGAACATCCTTTTGCATCAATTAAGAAATTTAAACTGCCACTAAAATGTTTATTGCATGGGATATAAGGGGCTGGGGATGCGTTAGTCCTCTAAGGAAAAGACACACAATTTAGGGGTCATGATTCATAACTCCTACTTGAAGAATCTATAACATTTTGGCTAGGAAGATCTGCATAAATTTGTTTAATGTGTCCATTATGCCCTTTCCTGGAGGTTGAGAGGGCCTTATTGGGAGATCTTTACCTTCAAACACTCTCTCGTGCTTTGGCTACTTCACACATGGACAACTTTATCTGGGGCTGCCCTTGAAAACTAGTTGGAAGCTGCAGCTTATCCAAAATATGGTGGCAATTATGGATGTATTTCATTTCTGTGAACTACACTGGTTACTAGTAAGCTTCTGGTTGCAACTCAAAGAGCTGGTTAGTACCTATAAAGCCTTTAATGGTATAGAGTCTGTTTTATAAAGAACTATTTTCTGTGGCATCTGCCCCTACAATCAGGCAGAGTTAGCATTTTCCAGGTCCCAGTAATTAAGAGTGTCACTTCTGGTGCACCATTGTTTCCAAAATTAGTCTGTTTCATCCTGGCAGTATTCAAAAGAACTCTGAAACTCATCCCTACACACACACACACACACAACACATACACACACACAGAGGCCTTTGTTTAAAGAGGGTGATGTGTTTGTTTTTTAAGGGTTGCTTTTCTTCTAGTGGAGGGACTCTTTTAGTGGAGTTTCGTTGTTTTCCTTATTTTAAATGATATGTTTTTACTGTATAATGTTCAGTGTTATTAAAGAGTTGGGACTTCTGGTACATCTATGACATGCAAACAGACTGATATAAAATGTATATTAAAAATCAAAGCCATACTACTGACTTTAGTGGATCTACTCTGAAACAAGTGCCTTGAAATTGCCATTCCAGTCTGTTAAGATTAGGATCTACACTACAGTATGTCAGATAGCAAAGTTTGCCGAGTTGTACTCAGCTGAGAAGAGCAATTGTGAAGAATGAAATAAATACAGTGTGCTTGTCTATGATGTACTTACGTGCAAGTAATGAAGACTATTCGTAACTGATCAGGAATTTATAAACTTTATTTAAGAGATCAATGCATGTTTAAGTTTTGTTGGTGAGAAAGCCACATGGTTGAAAGAAGATGTGAAAGCAGCAATAAAGAATAAAAAAATCAATACAAAACTTGGAAAAGGAGGCAGTTAATGACACTGAGTATAAATCAGTGATAAAGATGGTGCATATGGGTATGTATACATAAACAAGCAATGAAAAGGTCTTTATTGTTTCTTTTTCATGTAATAATTATACAGTTTTCTTCAGACTGTACAACAGACATGGGATCTAGTTTTCATTTTTCAAGATAGAAATTCTGATCAAATATTAAACTCTCCCCCATATTTAATGCTAGTATTTGGTGCTATGCAAAATGTAGTATAATAAATATTGTAAACCATATGTTGTTGTGAAACACTTTTACTGCAATGTCTCAGTTGGGTGCTCTCTGTAATCCTTTACCAGGATGGCTAAAAACCAGCCATTTGGATGAATAATGTAAATTAAAGTTCAATGCATCCAGAGGGCATCAGTTGAAGAAAGCTGTTTTAGCTGTTTTATGTCTTTCTCTATTTTGAAAAGAAATGCTTTAAACTGGGGCAAAAAGGATAGTGGTGGATGCATCTTGGTGCTCCTTGTTCTTTTAGCAGCTTTCAGTGCCATTAACCATGGTATCCTTTGAACCAGCATTGGAAATGGGGAGAAGAAATAACATTGAGGAACAGAACAAAGAGCCGCAATCAAAACAACAATCAATTGTAAGCCATACTGCTCCAACCATATTGCTTTTTTATGAACCGTTAAAAACGGCTGTTGTAGATGTTGAGATAGAATGGTGGCAAGCTGAAATAGTTCCCAGCAAACTTCAGCGTATTCTATTTTTATAGGACTGTATAAATTATATCTTAGGACCAAATAGATTGCTGAATCAACCATTGAAAATTGAAGCATTGAAGAACACATGCCTGTTCATACATGCCACTCAAAACCTAACCTTTTCTCTTTCTCCCTTTCAAATCCTATCAACCTCTGTTTCAGTTGTCTGTTGAGAAGAACTTGCTTAGTACTGATACCAACAGAACCTGCATGAACATATGGTCAATGGGAAAAGTGGGAAGAGTTTTTCACAGCCCTAACTGAGGATAACAAGTGGTTCCTGGAGCACTGGATAAGTCTGCAGCAGCCAATGGCTATATTGGCTTTGCTATAAGGACTTTGTGATAAGTAGATTAAAATAATTTAATATTTAACATTTAAAGGTATATTTTTATTTCTTTTTATTTCTTGCTCAATCTCAACTCCAAAAAGAAATAATTAATTTTATTAATTGAATGGAAGTCACTACATACATTAATTTATTATTTTATGAAGTTATGGTATCACTGAAATTGTCAACCCCTGCAGTAATGCAGTAAATCAGTGACAACAATCATACTGTAAGTATACTTTTGTAGAGAGAAAGGGTAGATTTAAAAACTTCATAACCAACAGTTCTTTGCGGATTCAATTCTGCACTGATATATCATTTATACCTATATATGTATATCTGAACATAATCATGCAATTCCTTTTCATGTAAACAATGTTAAACAAACTGTAGCAAGAAACAGTAATCCAGCAGAATTAAGACATGAAACAGGAAAAGTCAAAATAAGTGAGATTAAAAAGAGAAATGTAGTTAATACTAGTTTACATCAGTTCCTTCATTACATTCTCCTTACCTTTTTAGCTTTGCAAATTATATTTGCTCCCACCACATCTCTATATATCATTCCATGTAATAGCTGTATTGATATTCCCCCAATTATATAAGTCCAGGAGCAATACTTATGATGAATATAATAATCAATGACTTAAAAACCCAGAAGCATAGATTTTCTGTTCAATGTACCTGGCTGGTCAACAGATTAAATGACTAAAAATATAGGATGTTTCAGAGCTGATTTAATGCTAATATTGAGTGAGTATTTTCAGAAATAAAGAAGAAAACCTTTTTGTCAAATCCATATGCAATTCTCCAATTAAACCTATATATATGTATCTGATGAAGAAGAAATCAAAGCTAGTTTTTGTAGTAAAGGAAATATTACTTTATAGCCGAGTTATGTAAAAACTAAACTGCCTTGTGTAGATCTTTGCTACGACAACTTCATGCTATATATTTTTAAGGCATGCTATCTCTGTTTTACTGTTTAACTACTTGCTTTATTAGTAGCCACAGAACTATTGTAATATCTAAATTCAGAGCAAGAAAAAGAGAGTACAGGTCATTTTTCCCCAAATGGTTGTTTCAGTATAAATTTGTGGTGAAATCAAAAGCCACATAATTTAGGCAGTTATAATTCACCTAATCATTCAAATGTGTGGTTTTCGGTGCACATGCCCTCATGAAAGAATGAGGGTGGAGAGTTGCATACCTCAATTATTCTGTTCTGTTCCTCCTCTGGCCTGCCCATTAAATGTGTGAACACAGACACACACATTCATATGCACACACAATCCCTACAATGGCTCTGCATTCTTGCCATCAGAAACTCCAGGAGGTAAAGAAGAGGAGAGGAACACAGAATACTTAGCAAGTGGCTTGGACCACAGCTGATTTGAAATATTACTAACCTTGCATTTTCAAATTTGATGCACAACAACCAAGATGCTAATACTTTCCTTAGTTTCGAAAAAAAATCCTTTCACCCATCTCTTCTAGCCGAAGATTAGGAGAGAGGCTTTAAGAAGATTTAAAAAAAAAAAAATCAACTTCTGAGCAGCGGAAAAAATGGTTTGTGATTCAGGGGCTCCGGGCAATTCATCATGGAAATTGGGTTTCTTAGCCGACATCATGTGAATCCTTTCGGCCCTGTCAACTTTTTAATACATTACATTGAGAATGTAAATCGTGTTGGTGAAGGGGGAAAAACGAGGGGGGGAAATAGAGAAAAGAGAATGCTTCATTTTGGATATGGAGGGGAGGGAGCTTGAAGCCTGTAATTCATATTAACTAAATAAGAAAAATAACCTCTCTGTGTCTGTACACCTAGGCAGAGAAGTGCAGTGGAAGAAACTGAAACATAAGTAAACTGAAATCATTTTCTAAATCCTTTCTAGAGGGTGGAAATTTGAGACTGGCTTGTAACAAATTTCTTTATTTTTCTTTCTTTATCCCTTTCACAGGATAAACTAGTTGTTTCATCAAAGAGAAATGTAAAATCAGTGTTTCAGGGGTGCCCAAAGATGGAGTAAATAGAAGAGGACAGGGCATGACAGAATCTCTTTGTGTGTATATGTTTGTGTGTGTGTGTGTGTTTGTATATGTCTTCATTCTAGTGCTTCTGAATTGGAAATGGATAAGTGTTTTGTTTATTCTGAGAGATAGTGTTCAACCTGTTCTGGATGAGATGTATTACTTTAACCTACAGGATCCATTCTGCATCCTGGAGATACTCTTAAACCAATCTTTGTCATTTTGAGAGGAGGTCAGGAGTATCACTCATGGTTTTAGTATAATATACCAACCTTTCCAAGTGAAGAGACAGTATGCCTGGTTTCACTTTGCATTTGCTACTTTAAAATATTATATGCAAGTTTGTTTTTGAAACTGAATAGACAGTTGAATTTGATCTAAGTCAATATTTAGAGTTTGAGCTAATTAATGGGAGAGATACCTGTATATGTTGGTAACTTGCCTTGCTCATTTCCAATAAGATCCCAGTGTAGCTATTGAAACTGCAACTTTTACTTCAACTGGATTAGCTGCAGAAGGGGAAAGGATCTGTCTGCCTCAATTTGGAAGAAGTGCATTCTCCTTTTCATGTATGTGATCACAGAGAAAGCCACCTTGACACATCGAAAGGGCTTTATATATTGATTTTAAAGTCTACTATTTACCTTTAACTGTCTTTATATGATGGGAGGATCTGAAGGATTCCCTGCTTCCACACCAGTGGTTTGTGTACCAAGAATATCTTCATTGACTTTACATGTGTTCCTGTATCCAATATAAATGGAATATTAACTAAACCTGTGGGAACTCCAGTAGTAGAGTTAATGCCATTCTTGTTCTTGTCTTGTTAAAAGGCAAAAATATTTGTACTCTCCCAGTCTTTTAAATGTATTTTACTTTTTAAAAGGATGCTTTTATTTAGTTTCATAGTCTACTTTGCATTTGAAAGTTGTCGTGGCAAATTTGCTGAAGGGTGGTATACAAATAAACTGGAAGAGTTAAAAGGCTATGATGTCACAGGAAGATTGATCCTGGGATTCAATCTTGGGATTGAAAGTGATCCTGGGATTCAGTCTTGGGATTGAAAGGCAGAATGCTATGGACCACCAAATGTTGGGAAGCCAAAATAACTGAGGCCTGCTGCCCTCACATTATATCATTGAGTTGCCAGGAATATTTGACTGGTCATTGTTCGAACTAGCTTTGCATCTAGAAATGTTTTTTGCTTGATCCGGAACATTTCCCATATTTTGAATTATTCCACTAATATGCCTTATTTGTATCCCATCATTTTTCAACAAACGTATTTTATTATAGAAAACGTATTTTATTATAGCAAACCATATATAGGATATATGAGAAATAAGCCCAAAGTACCTGGGAATGCCAATTTAAACATTTTTTTTGGAGAAGCATGAATGCAGGATAAAAATATTCAGAATGCATTATTTACCTAAATGTTACAGTTGATTACATCTGACCAACTGCTATTTATGTATTTGGCATATGATACAGTTCATTTTGTTCTGAACTCTGCCACAAAGGTCTTTCAAATGAGGCTTTTATTATGCAACTGTTCTGCCTCTGATATAGGATTGTATGTATCTGTGTTTTGAGATTATTTTGTCTTCCATTTATATAACTTATAGTTTTCCATTACTCTGTCCCTCCCCGACTTACAGTATTACAAAAATTCAGTTAGGAGAAAACAACTGAATGCTGCATTGTTTCTTTTCAAGAGTTAAAACCCATAAGACTCTCCCAAAAGTTTAAATTTTAATATCCCAGAAGAAGAAATGTTTAAATCCACATAAAGAAAAAAAATATTAATTACATTTACTTAAAATACAATTAAAAACAAATTAGGAATTTGTCTCATCATTTTTGGAGTGAGATAGGATGTTCTCAAAGTCTAAGTGTGTCCCTTGGCTTGAACAAATTTGCTCACATTTGCTTTTGACTAATAGTATTAGAAACCTGCCATTGTGGAAGCACCCAAAATTATAGGCCCAGATTTCCTGAACTGTTTTTCATCCCTTTGGTGACTATATTCTATACTATAGCAGCATACTTAATAAAATACTTCTATAAGCAAAGCTATTTGGTGATGTTGTTGGTCTACTCAATTAGGACATGATTTAGACTGCTGGACTTTTGCTTAGGCTCAGGTTTTGTTTCTTGGTATTCATTCAGCTTTGAGTTGGAATTGTCAGTGAAATAAACAAAAGGCTAATTGCTTTTGAATTTTAATTATCAGGAAGTACTTGCATTCATTATACGAATCAAATTTAACACATAGTTAAAGGATACCTAGAGTAGATGAGAAATTTTCAGTTGAGAACAGTAATGCTTAAAGCAATATAATTCAAAGTTGTAGGCGACCAAGGAGAGAAAATGCATTTATGTACTAAATTTCTAAAATTTGTTGCAGCTGAATTTTAAACAAGGGAGTTGTGCTGTTGGGGTGGGGGACATAACCCTATTTTCTATTTCAAAGGAAATTTAAAAACCTAAAAATTATTCTTTGAACTTCTCAAGTACACATATAGTTTGAAGAATTAGCAGAACAGATTTGTAGAGGAGAAAAAAGCTTGTTTATGCGTGCTCTTTCAATTAATTTCCACTAGCTAAACAAATAAAAAAATAAATACACATTGATTTATGCTTCTCTGAACTGTAATACAGCATGCATTATATACATATAGAGTACATTTATACAGTACTGATAAATGTTTGTAAAAATATTTAATTCCAGTTTTGCTCCTTACTCATAAGATTTTGCTTTTCATGATGCTCACTTGCTTTTCCTATTCGAATAAGATGCCAGCGTAACTGTTGAAACCGCAACTTCTACTTCAGCTGGATTAGCTGCAGAAGGGGAAAGGATCAGTCTGTCTCAATTTGGAAGAAGAAGTGCATTCTTCCTTTCTCTTATGTGATCATATCAGAAAACCACTTTGACACTCCCAAAGTTTGAATTGTGCTGCATGCCAAAACTGGCTCACTTGATCATGAAATGATTGATTATGCACCATCAGGTTGGTATTGACTGTTAGTGATCACAAACAAAGATTTTCTCCAGGATCATGAAACAAGGATCTGTCTAATGCATGTATATCCCTAGCATGAAAGCTAGTGTTGTGTGATGAGTGTCCAGTTTTTATCTGGAGAATAGGGTGAATAATTTCAATTTACAAGAACAAGACAGCAGATAGATTACACTTTTATAGATAGTCCCAATGGCTCCCTTTTTTCATAGTCCATCTGACTACTGTTCCACAAAATTGGTTGCATGGTTTTTTGAGAAAGGGAACCTATGAACCTATAATGAAACTACTAACTCTAAACTAGGATTAGCATGTTATAAAAAACAACAACCCTGTACTCCTTACTTACCCACCAAAAAAAGAGAAAAGGGAAAAAAGACAAACTCTCAGCCTCAAACATATTCATAACATGGTTCAATACATCTTACAATGTTGTCTCATCCACTGACTCTTCTTTTCCCATCCCATTAAAAATAACTCTCAGCAATCAACAGGTGGTTCATTATGGTCCAGTGGGAATCTATAGAGAGCAGGACATGACTAGCAAGGGAGACTCACCAATTCCTTGAACAAGTTCAGTGTGGATCTCTAAAGAAATACCTGAATTAGCTCACAAAGAAGAATAGAATAGAATAGAATAGAATAGAATAGAATAGAATAGAATAGAATAGAATAGAATAGAATAGAATAGAATAATAACTTTATTGTCACTTTGAATGTAAACTAATTGGCATACATTAAAATGAAATTTTATTGCATTCAGCTCTCAAAGGGCCATCACTTCCGATATACACTACATAAATATGACAAAAATAAACAAATAAATACAGAATTATACATATACCCACATATATTATATGACACAGAGAAACAACAGTCTAGTTCGGGTTATGTATACATTTGCATAGTGACAAAAACGAATCTTGCGAGTTTACCAGATGGATGGTGTAGGGAACAAAGCTATTACAGAATCGGGTAGTCCTGCTAGAAATACTTTGAAACCTCCTCTCAGAGGGGAGCAACAGAAACAGACCGTAAAGTGGGTGTGTGGAGTCTCTAACAATGCTTTGAGCTCTAAGCACATACCACTTATAAGCAGCATCCTGAATGCCAGGAAGCGAGCTAGATAATAGTTAATTATAGTGAAAAAAATGCTTCTTCACAGAACATTAAATAATTGGTCCCCATATGAGTGTATTTTGTCCTCTGTTTCTGAACTTTAAAGAAGGAAAGTATATTGTAAAAATATAAAAGAAGTGTAAGGGAGTATGAGTAATATACAGACCACCCTCATCCATGTCTATACTTATTGCAGTGGAGATTTTCTCCCAACCACTGGTCCCAACTTTGAAAGTGTATACATTCCAAATATTGGGTCTTCAGGTCTAAGATCTTCACATGGCAACATTAAAGATGGCAAATCAAACAGTATTTCTCCAAAATATTTGACCTACTTGTTGGAAATTGGACAAGTTGGATATGTGCAAATGGATTTGTGAGATCTGCTGGAAAATTACTTTCTGCAGAAATGGAATTCATTAACATTCTTTTTTGTCTGGTCAAAAATCTGCACAAAAATCCATTTCTGAAAGATGTATCTGAAAATGAATGTAGGTTTCTGAAAGATATATGCAACAAAAAGTATTTACATTTTAATAGCTTATATCAGGGAATTGTATGTTAAAATGTGTTGCATAATTTATATAACAAGAACATGATTGTGGATCTTCAAAGGTATTCTGTAAAAAAAATGTGCCCAGATGGACTAAAGCACTAATAACATGGACAATAACATGAATATAAAAAAATTATATTGATTCACAAATTCCTTGACATAGATAGCACGAGTCACCATTTCTCATGATCATATGAGAAAGTCCATCACATGCTATGCATATAGAAGACTCCAGAATCAGTCTCTACTTAGCAGCTGTTGAATAGCGGGACTAGAAAAGATTTAAGACTATGGAGAATCACTTTCACTCTGCAGATATAGTGTTAAATCAGAAAGACCACTGATTTGGCTAAGTATATTAGAATCCAGACTCATATATAGATCTATATCATTGAACTTATTTTCATTGTTTTTTTTTACTGGAGAAGACCCATTGTAGATGGTTATGAAAAGAACAAAGTTTTCAGGCCTTGTTTCAATTCGAAAACAAACAAGATAGCAAACACTGAATCTGATGGATAGCTCTCATCAACAAATAGTTCTACAGTATTTGTTTGGGTTTGTTGTTGGATAAACATTTGGAAGAACTCTTCTATTAATCTGCTCATTTTTTAATAGCATTAGTGAAATAGTGTCATACTTTGACAACTGACTATTTTTCAGGAATTTAGGAATGGGCAGACTAAATATATCTACTGACAGATGTGAAAATGCAGAAACTATCATATTCAAATATCTTCTGAGCCTTCCACTTTTTATTACCTGTGGTGGACATGAAAGAAAGCTAAGACTGATTGGCATCAGATACGTATTTTAACTCAGAGAACTTTTAAACTGAATGTACAATTGAAGCCAAATACCGTACTTTTCTTTAGGTTTGATAGACAGATTGGAAAAAATCGAACATTGTTTTTATATATATTACAACAGAAGCAAGGCTTTTCTCTGCAGAGACACAAGGACTCAAATATGTCCACAATGAAAAAATGGATGGTATAAAATTAACGGAGTTGATGGGGATGGTAAAATTGACTGCTTTAATTATAGAAATGACTCTAGCTTCATTTTCACTTGGAAATCACTCTTCAATTATTTGAATCTTTGAAAGGAAAGCAATGGAATTTTAATCTTGAGTTTTGATGATTAGACTTATTTATGATGATAGAAGTACTGTTTTTTTACAGTTTATTCTAGTTCAAAAGACCATTTTTTAAAGGTTTTTATCTGTATGGAAGAAAGTTGGAAGTTCACTATCCATTTGTTTTCCTTTTTAAATTTTTTTCTTTGCATTTTTGTACTTTATATATTTTTGAATTTCTATAGTTTTGAAAACAAAATCTTCTGAGCCTCTGTTTGCAGAGCAAAACAGAGAGGACTGGACTATATGGGTATCTGTTTAGATGACTTTTTATATTTCATAGAGTTAGTAAAATAGTGCCATGCTTTGACAATTTACTTCTTTCAGGACATTTAGGAATGGTTTTGGCGCCTTGCAAAAGCTGCAGCTGGTAGCACTTTGCTTATGAATGGAGCTGTTTGGATACTGGGTATCCATTCACAAGGAGCACTCTGCCTTTATGAATGGATGCAAAAGTATTTCATTGACAAGCACTTGGCTTGTTGCAAAAACTGCTCCAGGCGATTTCCAGGCCTTTCATTTCAGAGGAGCCTTCTTCCTATCTTGGGGAGACAGCTCCCCAACTGATTTTCCTTTTTGGGGAGGGGGGATCTCTACATCCTCCCATTTTGTGCTAGTATATGCAAATATATTCAGTACAATTCAGATTTTCTTGGAGTAGAGTTGGCATTTCTTATCTATCTGACACATCATCAGTGAGATTCGTTTGGCATCCCTTTTTGGAGAAACAGTGGTGGGAAAACAGTTTCTTTTGCTATTAAACATGGAGGTATGCATTGACAGAGACAACAAAGGAGGATCCCTAAAATGATTATGGCAGCGAAACCCAGGACGAGGGCTTTCAGCCAGTGGAGTCTGGCAACCAGGAGAAGAATCCTGACAGATCAAAAGGGAATTTGTCATAACCAATATCCTTGCCCATTCTTTGAAGTGTTTTATGTCACTCTCTATGAGTTTTGAGTTTTCAGTTAGGTTAAAACAGCACATGCCACGAAACTCTTCACAGCCATGGTTGTGGCTCAGCAACAGGTAATCAATGGCTGCCCTGTTTTCCAGCGTGGCTTCCCTGACCTGCCTCAATTCTCTGTTTAGAG
>NW_015386576.1:408114-420913 GCF_001527695.2 Protobothrops mucrosquamatus | reverse complement strand
GAACGAACTACCCCCAGAGATCCGGGTCATTCCGGATCTCCCCTCCTTCCGCCGCGCCCTCAAGACATGGCTATTCCAGCTAGCGGGGCTGGCCTGAGGGGTATTTTAGATTGGATTTTAATTTGATTTTATATTGGGTGTTAACAAAATTTTAAATGAAACGGCAAAATTAATATTTCTTTTAATTATATTTTAAAATTGTGTTTGTAGGGTCTTCATCTGTTTTTAGCTTGCTGTAAGCCGCCCTGGGTCCGCCAGGAGAAGGGCGGGGTATAAATCTAATAAAATCACAAAATCACAAATCACAAATAGAGTTTTGTACCAGAAAGTATGAACCAATCCAGAGGAAGTTTAAGATAGCTGTTTGCAATGGGGATGGTCACAGTGTGATTGCAGGACAGAGCCACATTGTTCAGGTCCTGGCAATTAAGTGCCCTGGTTACAGTAGCCATATGTGGTACAAACTAGTTTCATCTTTAAAATCAGTGGTGGACCCCCAATCAAAAATGGTGGAGAATGAGGTTGTTAAGTGGAAATTCCTGAGCTTAGTGGAATTCCGGATACCTGTGGGTGATAACCACCCCTATGAGGCAGGTTGACAAGATGACCTTAGCTGATCTTCCTTCCTTCAGACAAAAATCAGTAGTGTTCAGTACCTCCGGCACTAGATATTCCCAAATTTTTCCCTTGTCAGAGAATAAATTTGTTTCTATAAATCTATCAGTTAAGTGAGTTACAAGGCAAGTCAGATACAGTTTCATGGCAAACTTTCACCCTCCCACCACAGTCTTTCCCATCATCCTGGTCTTTAGTGCCCACTTGTCTGTTTTTGGGTCCTTCTTCAATCTTATGGGTGAGACTTTCATTGTCAGGGTTGGCTCAGCATTGTGCTCAAGGTCAGCTGGCTTGATGTGAATCCAATGGATCCAGGTGTCCTTTTCAGCTACCTTTATGACTGTCTGGGTTGTCAAGAGGATCTGAAAAGGTCCTTTCCACTTGGGCTGTAATGGTGATTTTTGGGTGAATGACTTGATCCAGATCCAGTCCTCTGGTTCAAATGGGTGAAGGTTTTCCTTGAGGGGCAGTGTCTGTGTCAAGGTGCTGTGTTTCCATAGACTCTGGAGCTGCTGGTGCAAAGCTGTAAGATAAGATGATAAGACCACCTCCTCCCTTTCTTGATTTCTGGACTTGATAACTCTGCCCAACAGTACGAGTATGGTAGGTGGGAGAGCTTTAGCTTAGGCCAGTGGTTCTCAACCTGTGGGTTGGGACCCGATTTGGGGTCGATCGACCATTTCACGGGGGTCGCCAAGCAAGGCTGTCCGCCATTTTTTTGTCTGCCATTTTTTTTGTCCACCATTTTTCCCCCTTTTCCGGCAGGTGCTTTACCTCCCTTGGGCTGGGCCAGCTGGTGGTCAGCCTGCTCCGTCTCTGCCGCTTGCCAGCTACGCCTCGGCCGGTGCAGGGGGCGGAACCACGCATGCGCGGTGCTCCCGGGCAGGGAAAGTCCTTGACTTATTACCGGTTGGGTAGTCCTCGACTTACGACCGGTTTAGTCCTCGACTTATGACCAGTTTAGTCCTCGACTTACGACCGATTTAGTCCTCGACTTACGACCGGTTGGGGTCACAGCATTAAAAAGGTTGAGAACCACTGGCTTAGGCCTTAGTGCTTTTGAAGTTCCATAATCAAAGGTACCATTTTCTGGCCAAACCCTCTTGCTTTCCAGGGTCTGTCAGTCACAGTCCTGTGGGACTAGTAAACAGCCTGGGGGATGGCTAGGAAATGCACAGAGGGAGTAGGATCCAACTGCGATTGGGGGAAGGATCCTTTTGTTCACACTCATGCATACGCATACTTCCCTCACTCTTCTAGGCTTTAATAAAATTTTGATGGTACTCACCTCCTTTTGAGCAGCCATTGAGCACAAGTCTCACAACTCCCTTTACTATCCTTTTCCAGTAGGTCTGGGAAACCTACCCACAGACAAAGGGGTCTGTTGCCAGCTAGGTGAAGGCTTTCCCAGGCTCAGTGCCTAAGTTAGGTGATCTGGGAGTCCCCTTTGTGGTGCCAAATTGTTGGAAGAAAATGAGCTCACTTCTCCAGCTGGGAGAATGAATGAGAGAGTGCTGCCACAGTGAAATGAAGACCTGAAGCCAGCTACTGAAAAGGAGGTCCCTTTATTGAATCAGAAATGAAGTGTCATAGCAATCGGTTCTGGGACAGCTGACCAAGTGATCTGGAGAGTAGATGGATTTTTATATGATTTGAGGGCTTTGTAATTTATATGTCCAGGTTCGTTGTGAAATGCACTTTAATCTGTACAAGAGTGTTTCTTTTAATATTCTAATTGTTGTTGCCTGAATCCTGTTGTGGCTGAGAGGTCATGTCCTGTCCTTGGAGCTAGGTGGGGAATTTAGATTTTAGGTTTCTTTGTCTTTTTGCTTTTAATCTGATCAGTTTCAGCCATCTGTGGAAACTGTACCTGAAGACTTTTTGTTTATCAATGGAATAGTTTGTCTTGGTGAATGGAAACTAAATATCTATTCACAGGGGCCAGCTGCTTGAGTGGTTTTACTTCAGGGAAGCCTTTTCTCTTCAGGGGTGTGTGTATTTCTTTGCTATTATGGGAGCTTTCTTATATTAAAAGGGGTGGGGATTATCCCTACACATTCATTGCCATGTTTATTATTTTTTTTACAAGCTAAATCACAGCTGTTTCCATTTCACTGAAGAGGGGGCAAGGAAGAAAAACAATTTGCCAGGATTAGGCAAACTACAATCTATAGGCTGAATATCATTTCCCAACACCCTGTTGGAAACCCTGAGATTATTCTACCAAAATTAGGCAGCAAAATAGCCCAATTTGGATGGCTTTTATGGGTTTCCGGTCATAAGCAAACTACTTATCTCACAAATTTGCCTCTAGTCTTTGGGATATCAATTTTCTCTTGTCATGGTTTGACATCATAAGATCCTTCATGTGCGTGTGCAATTTATATAAATAAAATAAGCACTAACAACAACAACAATCTGCAAAATAGAAACAGAATAACTGTGGCAGAGGCAAGCAAAGGTAATCCCAATAATAATAGGTGCCTTAGGTGCAATCCCAAAACAACTGGAGCACCACTTGAACACCATCGGCATTGACAAATTCACCATCAGTCAATTGCAAAAGGCGGCTTTCATCCTGTGATGATATTTGTAACACCGTAAAACATCCACATCTGCCTATCTCAAGTCCTTGGAAAGGACCTGATAGACAAAAATTCCAAACCCAGTCTGAACATCTGGCTGACCATGCAATGAACCATAATTATAATAATGCAAATCCAGTCAGAATATATGGTTGACTGTTCGACAAACCATAATAATAAGATGAACAAATGCAACAAAAGCCAGAATTGAGAAGACAACAAGGAGACTGCAAGTGCCCCTCTGCAAAGAAGCTGAACAAACAGTGGACTATCTGATTAACTGCTGCAAAAAGATTGCATAGACTGATTACAAACAATGGCATGACAAAGTAACAAAAATGGTGCATTGGAAGATTTGCAAGAAATATCATTTGCTTGCAAGCAAGAACAGGTGGGAGCATAAAATAGAAAAAGTAATAGAAAATAAAGAAGCTAAAGTACTTTGGGACTTTATAATTCAAATTAACAGTCATTTGCCACAAAACAACCTGGACTTAACAACTATCAATAAGAAAGAGCAAAAAAGTCTGGATAGTGGACATGGAAGTACTTGGAGACAATAGAAGAGAAGAGAAAGAACTGGAGAAGATAACAAAATACTGTACAAAGACCTGCAAATAGAAAGAGAAAGACTGTGGCAAAAGAAAGCAAAGGAAGTACCAATGGTATTGGTATCTTGGTCACCTTCTGTTTATAAATATTTCCCAGTCCTTTCCTGTTTTTTTTAATCCCATGCTTATGAATTTGAGTGTTGTAATACTTTTTTTTAATGCTGTATACATTTGCAATTTTTGGTGATTATTGTTTAGAATATTTAGATATATAATGTTACTTTTATTTTAATGATTATTATTATATTATTTATATTTTATGAACTGTATTTTATCAGCATATTATTAACACAAAATTTAATTAGTATTTCTGTAGCTTTATATCACTTATGCAGGTTTTAGTTTGAATATAGATTCCTGTTCTATTAATTTAACACTAACAACAATAATTATTATTTAACCAAGAACGTGGTATCTTTTTGATATGTCAGACTGCCAGATTGCGATGTACTATCTGTAGTCAGACAATCAGTTTGCCTTTGCCCTCTCTTAATTCCTACCTATTTAAGACTTTAGCTTCTGATGCACTTGCTGTTACTTGTCAAGAATAAAAATGCTGAGCACGAAACTTTAGCTTGATCAGAAGAAGAGTATTGTCCCCAAAGGTAATTTGACCTTCTCTTAAAACTGTTCATTTGCTAGATCAGAACTCTACAATAAATAACAAATCTGTGCTAAGAAAAATTGGAATCATCTGACCTATACGGATTATGCTTTATATTGCCTCTTACAGTAATTTGTTTTCACTAGTCATGAGGAAGGTAAAAAGCTATTCATGGCAATTTATGACAGTGAAACTATGTTGCCTGAAAACTTTCAAACCCATTTATGTTACAGTAAGAGCCAGAAACTTTTTTTCCAATTAAAATTGAAAGCTAAGAATCTCAGGATGATGAATTTTGCATCCACTATCAAAATGTAAGCTTGACTGTATGACAACAGTACAGCAGAATATAATTTACAAAACCTGGATATGCATTATACGATCTTACACAATGATGGATGAAGAACAACTTATTCACTAGTAAGTCTCAAAATGAAAGTGAACATTGATGTTCATGATTAACAGAAATATTTCCAATATCTTTAACATAAGCAAAGCATTAAGTGAAATCAACAAAGGATCTGGGAAAAGTGTCACAAAATACTAATGATATTTAGCATTGGCTTTTCTTTTATCTGAGTCATGTGAAATTGTGCAGGCGCTTTACTAATAAGTGGGAACAGCAAACATAGCAGAAATATTGGCAGAATAAAACACTTAAGTAACTTCTTACATTCAAGAATTAAATGGATGTCTGGTTCTAGATGGTATTACATTTCTGAGGAAACAACAGATACAATGATTTAGAGATAACTCTGGATCTGATGTGGTTCCTTGAAGCTGAAATGACTTTGATGTCCAAATGACTTGACATCAAAATTAACTAGTTAATCTGATTCAAAATTCAAAATTAACTAGTTAATCTGATTCTTTTTAAGTTGGTATAGTACAACTATTGTTTTCCATGCTCTGGTAATATTCCACGTTAGATTATTAAAACATAATAAAGTAAGAGCCGTGATGGGGCAATGGTTAGAATGCAGTATTGCAGGCTAACTTACTGCTCACTCCAGGAGTTTGATTCTGAGCGGCTCAAGGTTGACTCAGCCTTCCATTCTTCCAGGGTTGGTAAAATGAGGACCCAGATGGTTGGGGGCAACATGT
Source organism: Protobothrops mucrosquamatus (assembly GCF_001527695.2). Lineage (NCBI taxonomy): Eukaryota > Metazoa > Chordata > Lepidosauria > Squamata > Viperidae > Protobothrops > Protobothrops mucrosquamatus. The sequence goes on along the minus strand of NW_015386576.1, from coordinate 415,394 downwards.
TGACTCTGTAAAACCCTTAGAGAGGGCTGTAAAGCACTGTGAAGCAGTATATAAGTGTTATTGCTATTGCTGCTTCTTCTTCTTGTGCCATATCCGTTATCGGACATTGGCGATCATGTTGGCAATCCTGTTTTTATCAGCAGCCGCATGAAAAAGTGCTGCTGAGTTTTGTCCAAATCCAAAACTACGAATTGCTATTGCTAAAACATGTAATTCATGGTCTATCCTAAGTCTATTAAGAAACGTTGAACTGTAGATTGTGGTTGCCAGCTAGCCATCATATACATCACTGTTGCTTAAAGAATTATATTATTAGTTTTCAGAGAGCCAGTTTGTTCTAGTGTCCAATGGACTAGAAATGGTTAAGGTATTGGTCTAGAAATAAGGAAACCTGAGTTTTAATCTTACTTAAACATGGAAATTAACTGGGTAACTTTGGGATAGTCATTTTCTCTCAGACTAGGAAGAAAGTAAGTCAAAACTATTTTTGAATACTGTATGTTCCTACAAAAACCTGTATGGACCTGTCCCTGTTGCTGGTCCATATCAAGTCTAACTTGAACGAATAAAAAAAAGCTAAGCCACGTTTATGATACTGCTGCTTATTTTTATAAGCATGGATTGTTTGGTTCCAAAGATTTGAAGCAATATCTCTAATCAGCCAATGAATGTTACCTCTGTGGGATCCTTGGTATTCTCTGAACGTGGTTGTTTTCTTGCAGACATTTCATTACCAAACTAGGTAAAGGAATTCTGTAAGAAAGCAAGGAAGCTCAGTCAATATTTTAAATGGTGGTGGTTCTTACAAATATATTTAGCTTCAAGTCTAGTATGCTTATAAAAGGTCTTTTTTAGCCACCTCGTCTTTCCTATTCTCTGGAGTCACTGAGAGGTCAGCACATGTTTACAATGAATTGTGAATTTTCACCAACTCTTCCCCAACTCTCAGAGGTACTTTCCTCTGAGAGTTGGGGAAGAGTTGGTGAAAATTCACAATTCATTGTAAACATGTGGCTAAAAAAGACCTTTTATAAGCATATAAATATATTCAAGATAATCAGTCACTATGTTCACAACTAACACGAGCAGAATGAAACCTATCAATTATCTAAAGGAGGATTCAAGATCCACACTACTTAAGACCCTTCTTAAATTGTCCCAGTATACTTACTTTCTGCAGTGGAATGAATTCTTGACACCTTAGTTCCTTCATTGCCTTAATTTCAGTCAATATTTTAAATGGTGGTGGTTCTTACAAATATATTTACTTCAAACATACTGCAAGAACAGAATACTGTACACGTATATTTGGTTCTCTCTTGCATCATGGTAAAAAAGAAAGAAAGAAAGGTAATGATTTCACCCTTTTAATCCAATAATTGGCTGATATTCTAATTGATAGAAGCAGTTCTACCATTCCCCGATTTAGAGGTATTTCATGTTATCACTAGTGATAAATTGGCCTAGACCAACAGTGAAAAAATTAGTTCCTCTTTCTACACTGGGCACCTTTTTTTTAAATCACTTCAGCTATTTTTCTGCTTTTCTTAATATTCCTTTGCTTATCTTTCTCTTTTTAATTCTTGTGTTCCTGACTATATGTGTTCTTTTTTTGCACACATCAGCCTCCCTTGCCACAAATCAGATCTATTAGGCACTATAGAGGAATCATGCCAAAGGCTTCTCTTTCTGAATTAGCTGCCTGTTTTTAATCTTCAGTGTTCTACACTATACTAGTATTGATTTAATAGACCACTATGAATTTTATTACCCGTCAAACAACAGCACAATTATTTTGAGTTCTATTTAAAAAGGTCTTGACAAACTGACTGGATCACATTACATTTTTCATCCAGGATACCCATTGCCCATAGAATCCATGCTATTATTTCTGTGAGTCTTGGTGCTAGAGCAATGAAATTAATTAAGTGAAAATTGATAATGGAAACTATGGAAAATGATGTATTAAATCAGGCTACTTAAGCCTATAGTTTGGAATATGCTGATAGAAATCCTATAAGTGAAGCTGAGACATATATATATATTTAAATGAAGGGCATAGGAAAATTGCCCCAGCCTTACTACATGGAGAGGTTATATCTGAAATATGTATCAGTATTTTTATTCTGTTAAAAAATCCCAAAGGCACTTTTTCACGATTTTGGTTTTTCTATACAAACCAATTTAATGGACCAATTACTTTGAAAGACAAAATGAGAAAAGAATTACATTACACTTTTGGCAGCAGAACTAAATGAAGGTATTTTGATTCTTTCAAGTTGTTTGCATAATTAAGATGAAATGGGACTTGCAGCTGTAAACTACATTTGTCCACTAGTTATTGTCAACTAATAAGATGGCCGTCTGTCAGGAATCATGAAAAGTAATCTGTCATCAGATTGTTGTTTGTGTTCTGTTAGTATCTTAGTTAACCAAGATATATGACAATGTTACCTACATTTGTCAACCAATATAAGACAAAAAGTAATGTATTGTGTATCTCTCATCCTTTATGTTCCACAATATTACTGGCCAATCTACTTTCCAATTTTTATATTCCTGTATGTTATTCCAGGAATGAATGCATATATTATTCCATGTCTTACTTTGTAGATATACTCAAATAGAAGGCAAACATTCATAGATAATTGAATTCTGAAGATTCCTGACTACTCTGGCAGTTTGTTTTAAATTTTGTGAAAAAAAATGTTAATGGATTCTCTGGACTATTTGATTGATTTAAATTTGGAACTTGAAAGCCAGCTTATATAACAAATAGCATAGTTAGCTGTTTCCAGTGAATATTTTAGGAAACCATTTGCACATTCGATTTAAGTGATTTAAGCAATAAACATTTGCTAAGTGATTTGTATGCTATCTTGGTACTCATTGGATTTGATGAAACAAATGTTATCTCTTTATTATAGTTTTGTTCATGTGTTCGGTCATTGAACTTCAATTTTTCTATGAACAATGTGTGAACAAAGTTCAACTTATCTAAACTCCATACTTTTCAATAATAAAAAACACTATTGTTATTTAAAATCTCAGTAAGTCACCTTCAATGCTATCTGTAGTGTTATAGAGTATATGTTTTAACATTCTTTGGTGACATAAATATTCTTCAGTTGTAATATAGTAACATTGAAAATAAATATCTAACTATAGAGCAATAAAAATGGTCTTTATGACCATTGACCAGCAGGCAATGACCAAATAATACTAATCAGTTTTTGCAGGCAATCCTTTAATATGTTGGCTATCCAACTTTATGCTCCAACCACTGATGCAGAAAAAGAGGTTGATGTATTTAAGGTTAATTCCAATATGAAATCAAGAGAAATGGCAAACAGTATGTTCTGCATACAGTTGCAACATCAATGATATTATCCATGACAATCCATCCTAACTTAATCCTTCAGGTCTTCCAATGGTGTGCTCATTACCATTGTAACTGAGTTCTTCCATCTTGCTGCTGGTTGTTGTCTTCTTCTCTTTCTTTCTGCCTTCCCCAGCATTAGACCTTTCTGCAGAGAGTTAGATCTGTGCATAATGTGTCTGAAGTAGGATAACTTGAGCTTGGTCATATGTGCTTGAAGTAAAAACTTTAGTGTGATTTATCTGTTTGTTTTCTTGATTATCTAAGTTTTTTCACAATATATATTCAATTGAGTAAATAAGGGGAAAGTATACAGCCTTATCTCACTTCTTTTTTGACCCAGTATGTTTAATATTTTCTGTTGGTACTGTGGGTTCCTGGATTGGAAAAAGATGAGCATGGTGTTAAAACTGGAGCAAGAAACATCAATAACCTGCCGATGACACTACTTTGATAGCTGAAAATGCAAATGATCAGTGAGTTCTTGTAATGAAAGTCAAGAATCACAGTGAAAAAAAACCAGCCTAAGATTAAATATAAAGATCACAGTAATATAGCCTCCAACCTTAGAACTGACAATGAAGACGTTGAAGTGGTGGAGAGCTTCTTCCATTTAGGTTTAACTATCAACAATAAATGAACTGCCAATCAAGAAATACACCACAGACTAGTACTCAGTAGGGTGGCAAAGGAGGACTCAGGGAAGTTACTCAGATTCTGCAATGACTTTACACCCACACAGGTCAGGCAACTGATTTCCTTGTGATATTGTATGAAAGTTAGACTCTGAAGAAGCAGGACAGAAAGAGTATTGACTTCAGTGTTGAAAAAGACTCCTGAAAATACCTTGGCAATGAGTGCAACTTCGGAAGATCTGAAAAATCGGGTTGGGGTCATATAATCATGAAAAGGACTGTCTATGTGGTTGTTAAGAATCAGCACCAACTTAATGGCATATAATCAATTCATTTATCAAGCAAGTTTTCATTTTTAAGGAAAAGTCCTAAATAATTTCAGAATTTGTTTTATAACAACATCTGATGCAATTCTTTTTAAAATTGTGTCTGCTTTCATATTTTGTAGTTGATGATTATGGTGGTTTAACACCTATAGATTATTGCAAGTTGCTCTGCAGTGTAAAAGGTCAGGTAAAAAGAAATATATTTCCCCAGGATCAAAATAAAATTAATAGCAAATCAAGGAGAACCCTTAGCTCAATGATATATACTCTGGAATAATTTCAATTTTGTTTGAGAGGGCTTACTGATAGATGGAAATATATTGCATGTGTGGTGGTTCTTTCTTCTGAGTAGCCTTACATAGGTTTGGATAGTTAGTGTATTGTTCAGGAAATCTTAGAACAGCATTATTCAGAGGTATGCTTCCAGTATATGGAGAAACAAAAAACAAAACACCATTGTATAGTTTAACAGTATGAATATGTTTTCAGTTATTTTAAATAATTGTGTGTGTGTGTGTGGGGGGGTGATTTTCAAGAGTAACACACATAGAAAATGATTGGGATCTCTTCTAAGAGAATGTTGGACAAATGGATAAGAATGTATTAATCAAGACATTTGAATGAAACTTGCAAATTTTTGAAAAAAGATATCAGAATTTGAAAGTAAGAAAAGCTGCTTGTATCTTACTGATTTTCAGAGTGCGATGGTGTCTTCAGGAAAAGGATATCTATTTTTTAGGAGGTATTGATATTCTAACAGAAAGACAGGTCTTCAAAATAGGAGACTCCCTTTAAAATAAGGGGACATCTGGCTAATCTAATTGTGTGTTCTGTGATATGTAAGTCAATCCAAAAATGACCCCTTGATTCCAGGCACAGTTAAATTTACTGTCTCAGAAGCATTTCATTTAGATTTAATAAAAGTTATGATGTGTTGATTAAATATCAGTTGATAGCTAAAAGAGTCCAGTAAAGTTTATAGGGTTGCAAGTTGTAAATTTTGTTGCTGCCTAATTATTTGGTCTGACTTTAGCATCCAATAACAGAATACAACACATTCATAACAGAGAAGAGTTGTAGAGATGGGTTGAAGGAATCATCAAGAACATTTAACTTGGATCACACATATGTCTAATCAGCAAGTAAATGATGGCAAAGACTCAATAGCTAAATGAAGGGAATGTGGGTTTTTTTTTGTTTCTCCATATACTGGAAGCATACCTCTGAACTATGCTGTTCTAAGATTTCCTGAACAATACACTAACTATCCAAACCTATGTAAGGCAACTCAGAAGAAAGAACAAAAACAAAAAACAAAACAATAGTAGCAGTTTTTATTTCCAGTATTGCTGTTTAAAGAATACAGCACACAGTTTCATATTTTGAATCAACAAATGAATTCAATTAAACGCTATATGTATACAATCAATCAATACATTAAACACACTGTTACATTGGTTCTCAAGTAATATTTTGGTTCTTAGAATAATATCCATCCAGACAAACAGTTTGATAATTTTGGGAATAATATATTTTATTGTCAAGTTAGTGATTCTTTTAATAGTATTGCCACCCTCCTTCGTCTTCAGTATAGGATTGAAGAGAAGCAAATAAACATTTTCATACTCAATAATTTTATGTATTAGGGAGTAGCATTGTATCCTAATTGAAGTTGAACTGAACATTATCCAGAATGACATTGACATAGAAGCAGTCTAGGTGACAATCCATTCAATATGTGAATGTGGAATTATATCCCCCTGTTGTATGGTTGGTGCTGACTCCCCTGGCCTTTAGAAAGATCTAAGATATGTAGCTATTCCCCCAAGCACTGGGACTGGGATGAATCAGTTCCCATTGGGAGCAGGTATAAATGTGAGCCATGTTGCCTATTGATTCTATTGCCTATTGTTGACTATTTAAAAAAAATCTTGATTGCTTAGTTTCTTAGCTACTTAGGCTGCATTGTCCATGTGGCATTTAAACCAACCAACCAACCAACCAACCAACCAACCAACCAACCAACCAACCTCTTGCTCTTGGTGTTTCCTTGCACATTTTTGTATTCTTTTAGATTATAACCATAAAATCTCTTTATATTAAGCGTACCCTTACATATTTGGTTTTTTTAATGTTCCATTTTATAATTCTCAATCCTGTTTTCTTCAATCTTTGCAGGTAACTGAGCAAAATACAATGAAAATATTTCAAACATGGCAAAATAGTGAGAGTCAACATCTTCTCCATCTTAATGGCAGTTCTGTAAACTTCTGAGAGATTAGCCAAGTTATTTAAAAGGTGTTTTACTTTACAATATTTAAGATGCTGCTGTCAAAACTCTGATGATTACAGAACCACCCATGGAAGCTGATTACCTTGCTAGCTATAATTAAGTACTTTAGTTATAAACGACTGTCCTCTTTCGGTATACCATACATATGAATCTTGAATGTCCTTCTATAGAAGTTGTGTGACTAAGAGATTAAAGAACAGAAATGTACATGTTATCAAACTGCATTGCCAGTCTCCGAAGGCTGCTTCTCTTTTCCTTTAAAACACTGTTGGTAAAGATCACCCAGCTGATGCCATGTGCCCCACAGACCTACCAATGATTCTCAATTCTTTTCAGGGGGTGAAATATAAATGCATAAAATATATTGTAGGCAAAACAACATATATACTAGTATAATATATGGAAAATAATTATGTATTATGTATTTCTGTCAGAGAGGCCATGTGTGAAAGGGTGGGGTGGATGAAAGCATCCATTGTAGGCAAACATTTGGGAAAGCAAAGGAAAGACATGACTACTGAGAAAGGAAAAATCCATAAAAGTGAAAGAAAGGCATTGGTATACTAGTCAGACAATACGACTTGCCTTCCCTGAACAGATGAGAAGAGGAAGAAGCAGAGGAACGATCAGTTGTAATGGCCATAACA
>NW_015386576.1:385614-403114 GCF_001527695.2 Protobothrops mucrosquamatus | reverse complement strand
ACTAATCTCTATTAAATATCTGTATCTGTTCTTCAAGTCACTCTTTAACCTTTTCATTTTCCTTCCAATTGTTCTCACTCTTCCAACTTTTAAAAACACCCTATTTTATCTGCCATAGTACTTGTCAATTGTCTTCAAGTCTGAGCTCTCTTCACAACCTGAGTGAGTTTGACATAAAGTGCCTCCTGTTAGGCTATTGTGTATAATGCTAACTATTTTTAACTTGGTTTTAAAACAATGTGATTTAACAGACTTTTTAAAACCTGTTATACAACAGCTTACAATGTCATTTCCTGAAAAGGTAAACTTTGCCAATAAGCTATGCCACCAAACTGGCAGTCCAGAAAATTAAGTGCCCAGAAAGTGGTAAATTCCCCAATTTTTTTCTAAGATTTTAGCTGGTAAATAATTTTGGGAGATTTTTATTTTTAAATTGGATACCTACTGGATTGGTCCAGAATAAGAGTTCTACAGACTTTTTGTTATACAGTTGAGAAACTGCTGTGTAGTCCAGTTTTTATCCTTAGCTATCTCTGGGCAACAACATTTTTATTATTGTGGAACCTGCTAAAATTGTTGAAACTTTGCTGGTTAAAATCTACTAAATCAGCATTTCTCAGCCTTGGCAACTTCAAGATGGGTGGACTTCAATTCCCATGCTGGCTGGAGAATTCTGGGAGTTGGAGTCCACACATCTTAAAGAAGCCAACACTGAGAAACACTGCACTAAATAATATACCATCCTTGTTTCCATCCCATCATGAAAAATGAAGCCATTTCAATAACTTTGATACCACCAATGATAACTTGTGATTGATTTTTAAAAAAATAAATTCTTCAATTTGTTTGAACAGAATTTTATTGCCTTCAGATCTTGAATTGTAATAATTTCTGCCCGTCTGTATTTTGCATTCAATTCAGAGTTTGGCTGATTTTCATATCCCTACTATATATATATATTGGTGGTACTATGACCCTCTTTTTTCTTCTTTTCTCGGTTTCTTTGTATTTTATCTTCATTTGAAATTTATTAGTCTTATAAATCTAAAAAAAGGTATTGACACTGAAGAAAGTCTGTAAATTATTTATTTTTTTTTAAAAAAAAATAGTAGTAGAAGATCGTCTACATTTGAAAACTTTTAAATACTGTATTTGGGAGAAAGATTACAGAACAAAGTATTTTAAAAATGAAGGTAACTATTTTCTCCTCTTCTATACATGATCATTTGTGAGGTGACATAGTTATTATTATTATTTGAATGTATAGTCTTGTAAAGCTTCAGCTGTGTCCATATATGGCTTCTTTTCCAGGGAAAGTAGAATATTTTCAGTCTTTTTTAAATATACTGTAATGTGAATACACAAAAAGAAGGAAGTGGGTGGGATGGGAAGGAAGATCCTGTGAACTACACCCCTTGATCTTCACATAATAGGTAATCTTCAACTCACAATTGTTTGTTTCACGACCATTTGAAATTACAACCTTGACAAAGTGACTTATGACTTGACCTTGCACTATCCTGAAGGTCACATGATCGCAATTCAAGTGCTTGGCAACTGATTTGCATTTATGACTGATTGCTGCATCCCACTGTCATGTGATTGTGATTTGCTACCTTTTTGCCAGCTTATGGCAAAAAAACACCCATTGGAGAAGCTGGATTTATTTAATGACCATGATTTACTTTACAACTTCCACAAAATTGTTGTAAAATCAGGTCCGACTTGACTTATGACTGCAACACCCCCAACAGAAATTCCGTTCCCAATTGTGATCATAAGTTGGGGACTATCTCTATAGAGTGCATTCACTAACTAGGCAATCTCATTTTAATTTAGTGTATGGTATGAAACCAGACCTCGTGAATGGACGATAGGAAAGTGGCTGAGTCATGTTAGTCTTTCCTTCGGATGTTAGTATATGTTTAAAGAAGATTGGAAAAGGGCCCTGGTCAGGCTTTATCCCTTTAAAATTAATCAGAAAAGTTAATCATGATAAATTAGGCTTTGTTGATTTATTGGAGATTTTGAAATGGTTAACTTTCTCTGAATCTGAGTCAGTGTTTTTAGTTTAAACCAGGGGTAGTCAACCTTGGCTCTTTTATGACTCGTGGACTTCAACTCCCAGAATTCCTGAGCCAGCTGTGCTGGCTCAGGAATTCTGGGAGTTGAAGTCCACGAGTCATAAAAGAGCCAAGGTTGACTACCCCTGGTTTAAACCTTGTGATTCAGGGGTGACTTGTTATTTTGTTGCTTTCCTTTGATATGTTTTTACACATTGTTATCTTTTTAAAGAGCATTAGAGTTGAAATTTGAAGATGTAAATTGGCATGTTTAAAACATTACAGAATGCTTTTTTTTAAAAAAAAAAAATAGCACTTTCATGTTGGTGGAGGTAGCTCGACATACAACCAAGATAAATTGCACCCTGTGCAGACCAGTCTCCTGTTAGTTCACTATGCCCAGTTGCATGGAACCGATGCCAATCAACTGATGCCCTGGGAAATCTACTGCAATGTGTAGTAGAAAGAACTCACTTTACAAAGAACAAGACACTGCAAACAAGAATTTGTATTTTAGCAACAGATGGATGATGTGACCCCCAGTACAATTTTCTCCACTAAAGAGATGACACTATCCATATATAATGGCTACTAGAATATGGTTTAACAAAACACGTTCAAAAATCATTAAAGGAAGGAATCTAATATGAAGTGTTGCTTATATCAGCCTTTGTGTTAAGCAAAGTATCATTTTAAATTTCTTGAAGAAGGAACTGGTTTTTTTTCCTGGTTTGCTTGTCCCTTCCCTTCTCTCCCTACCCCTTGGTATGTTAATCTGCACAGGGAACAATGTTACTTAGCAATAGCAATAACACTTGGACTTATAAACAGCTCCATAGTGCCTTACTGCACTCTCTGAGTGGTTTATAATATCAGCATATTGCCCCTAACAATCTGTGTCCTCATTTTACTGACCTCAAAAGGCTGAAGTCAACCTTGAGCCGCCCAGAATCAAACTCCTGGCAGTGGGCAGAGTTAGCCTGCAATACTGCATTCTAACCACTGCACCACAGCTCCTGCTTGGTACTGTTTCTTATTTGAGTTTCAAAATATGGTTCACATTTATACATAGTTTACTAGACCAAAAGGCTTGATTGTTGTTACAGCTGATATTAAAAAGAAAGGAAGAGAAAGGAAATTTTAGCAGGTGACCAAAGCTGTCTGAAAATTATATTGATGGCCTGGAAGATTTGCCCTCTAATTCTGGCTATGTGGGGCTATGGTTATTCAGAGGTAAGAGAGGTAAGAGAGAGGTACACTATTGCCTATTGCTTTAAAGTGTTGAATTTTGGTACTAAAACAATTTTAGGAAGTTCTGCTACCACATATTTTTCACATTCCAAAGGCTGTAGTACCAACTAGAGATAATTTTTCATTGAATCCAATAGAGACTTCTTATTGAGTATGGGAAACCAAATGGCTGAAATCTAAGGTGAAAACTGTATTTTGATAATTCCACAGCACCACTGTACAGAATTCTACTGTTTTAAATGCAGGACAGTCAGTAATTCCCTTCAAGGTTGCATTTTCAAATAATAGGCCATGTATAAGTTATTTCTTATATAAAGGTAGATACATTTAAAATGTTTCTCATTTCTCACAGAATATTATAGAAATAGAAATGACTTGATTTGAATTTGCCTCTGCTTCTTTTTCTATTCTTCTTTAGTCACTTATGAACTATTTTTGCTAATCCCAATGGCCTTTGCAAAAATGTGTCTTTTAATCAAGTGTTATTCTGGGTGCCTCTATGTTGTGGCAATTATATACTTGTTCGCAGATGCAGAAAAATCCAATAAATCTGAAATATTGTTTTTTGTTATATAGGCTGAACCTGTGTGAAGTATTTTGATATTAAAGTTAAAACATTTCCTATGGTTTAGACAAAATGAGACTCTCCACTTTCTTATTCTGTTCAGTCTTTAAAATTTACATATCAAATTGATTTATCAATAACATAGATTTATAAAGATTGATTATGGAGTTTTTGGTCTCATAGGATTTAGTGATTTGTTCTAATAACTTATGTAATTTGGAAGCTTCAAATGTCACTAGTACAAATTGAGATGTCAGTAAATGCTGTAATTGTAACGACTGCCAGTGGGTGGCAACTGACAAATGGTATTTATATTTGAATATAAAAAATAATAAAAAACATCCTCATTATTACTAGTTGACATAATGTCAAAATCCCAGCATCCATACAGTTGCTTGGTAAAACTGCTGTTTAAATCAATTTTGAGGACTGAATTACCCCGTAGTGTTCATTTTACATAAAAAAAGGTCAAAATGTATTTTTCCAAAAATCACATATCACAGTTTTTGAATCAACATAATAACAATATTTAATTTATTTAATTTATTTATTTAATTTTGAATCTCAAAATTAATTCCCAATTAATTAAAGGTATCATACAGTATATAAATATTCTAAGAGCCCAATGAAGAATATTTGTAAGAGTGAAGACACTCAAAATTTCAAACTACTGTAGTTAATTGATATGCATAATATAAAATTCAAGATTTAGAAAACCAAGACCCCATCTTTAATTGACAATTGCATATTCAGAGATGTCTTCAGATTGAAGAACCTGCCCACAGAAATTTATGAAACAGTGTGCTGAATTTTTAGAAAATATACATATATAAAACCTGAGAGTTATTATGTTGGAGGGCTATACTATTACATGGAAATTGATAGCAAGACAACAAAAATGGATTTTCCTTGTCCTGATTATTGCCAAGAGATTAGTTCTTCAACATTGGGAAGACAAATTTATCACCCCAATTATCCAGTGGATGGAAGGCCTGGTGTTATTTGTGTCTTACAAACTAGTTGCCTGTTGTATTTATATGTATGTCCATATGGACAATTATAATTTAATTATAATTATATTTTAATATTTTTAATTAAATTTCATTTTCATTATTTCATTACAATTTCATATAATGCACATATGTATGTATAAGAAGTCCTTACATAGGCATTTATATTGTTACAGCTTTTTGTTATCTTTTATATCTTTATTTTTTCCTCTCTTTGCTGTTTTATTAAATAAATATAAAAGATGGGTAAGCAAGATGTAACTTGCTGACTGTACTGTATTTCACTACTTATCTTCATTTCTTTTATTATCTAACAGCTTTGTGGGTTCATCTAACTGGACCATCTTCTTCCCACAAGGATATCTATAACAAGAATGAAATAACCAACCTAGCCAAAGATTCTTGAGTTTGATCCCAGAATTAAGTTTGTAAGAGTAACAATGGGTTTTTTTTTTGCAGAATTGGTGCAGCTTTATCTTTTAAATGTCTCATTTGGAATTCCAAATATAAGTAAAACAAAGGAGACTACTCTTGAAGTCATGAACAATGGCAGCTATTCTTTAAAAACAACAAAATATTTTGGGAATTGGAATTCATCATGTGGCGGCAAATCTGTCCTAAGTAATAGGTAGGTAGACAAGAAATAGGTAGGTAGATGACACCTTTCAGTTCTTCTGTTCTTTATAGTGACAGGAAATATACATCCATATCTAGCATTTTGATGTGGCATTTGGGAGATACCTAGTGCAGAAATCCATAAGCGCTGCAATTGGCAATAAGCTCAGTACTCCAATGATGGATTCCATTTCAAGAGGATAAATGTAGAAGTTCCACAAACATTATTGTTCTCTTGAATCTATAGATTAGAGTGACTATACCCAGAGAGAGAAAAAACCCATAGTGACACGCTGTATATAGGGTGTTGTTTAATTAATGCTCTCTCCACCAATTTAATGGATTTGGTTCATGCCCCAAAACTGCAATTGGAGTTTGTGCAATTTCACTTTGAAAATTAGGGCAGTAAACTTCATGTATTTGTGCAAAAGGTCAGTGTATAATTGCCGTACCTAATTCATGTAAATCACAATTTGAAGCCTTTTATCTATTCTAACTACTTCTTATGTTTTCCTTTCTTGAAATACCTGTTAGTGAAGCGAAAGATGGAATTATTGCACAATGAATTTGGACTAAAACTATAAAGAGATTTTTGTTTGGAAACATCCATTACAGAAATAGAATGAAAAATACCCTTTTCGGAGTATATTTTTGCTCATTCAATTTTATGCTACGATGTTACTTTGCAGCTCAGAAGATCTGTATGGAGACACATCCTTAGATATTGGTGCTCCAGTAGGAGCAGTCTATATTTATCTGCAGGATCTTTGTGTAGTTTCCTTCAAAGCACATGAGGAACGCTTACTTCAGTTGCTTTCTCTGAAGGTTGTTTCTCTACAGTAATCAGGGTATTGCAAATCTATTTATGGCTAGTACAAAGGAGATGAGCGGGATTTCTTCCAAGTGCATATTCATAGCTAGATGTTGTACATCAGCAATTTTATGGGCTTGTGGCAGAGCCCCTTTTGGAGAATATGAGGGAAAAGATCACTCCTGAGAAGGTCATATACTTGGTCATCCCCCATGTGTCTCCATAGACAAAATGGTTTCAAACAATAAATCAAGGAGGCACTGTAGAAGAAAATAAATGTGACTGGTCCCTTGGCATAAGTGCTTAAAATAGCTTGTAGGTCTGATATTTGGGACTGGCCAGTTTGTCAGTTTGCTGATTATCTTTCCGACCCACCTCTTGTCAGAAGAAGAGAATAAATGAAGAGAAAGGAGAAAGAGAAAGAAGGGCCTTTGCATAGCTTGAGCCTTTGTGCGGTGCATTCAGACTGATTTGTACTCTTTGTAGTCTTAATTATTTGTGAGAGTGGGATAACAGGAGTACTGAGCTCACCCATTATTTCCTGCATAAAAAAAGGCACACAGAAGCCGCTGATCATTTTTGAATTAGCAAACATGATACTAAAAAAAGGGGAGGGGGTTGTGTGTATGAGAGAGAGAGAGAGCATAAAAAAATTCATTAATACCATCAGGGATTAGGAGGCTGATTAAAGTGAAGCTGTTAGCGTATGCAAATGAGCGATAGGCATTTATCGGTGCCGGTGCAAGCTGTCTCCGAGCTGTAAAGCCCACGTATGTTTTTCAGCTGATTAAAACAGTTTTAACTTCTGGAGGATTTTTTTTTTTTTGGAGGAAATAATGTTTTAAAAAGCCACCATCAGCTATCCTTTTCCTTTTGGCTAAACTCCTCTAAGCGCACTCCAACCATTTCCACTTGACTGCACTTTCTTTCACTCTTGCTCCCCTTCTGAGAAGGGAGAAAAGAAAGCAAGCCAAGTATGCGTATGGATTCCCCCCCCTCTCAGATTCTTCAAGAACTTGCTGGATAAGTCAGTCTGGTGGTCTGGTGACTGCTTAGTATTCCATTAAAATGAAAGCCATGCAAGTGAAGAACACTGAGCTTTATGCCATCAGGGAGAAGAAAGCTGTAGAAGCTTTAAGTCAGACCAGGAGCAGAGATAGCGACCCAGCCTGGCTATTTTGAGATTAGAAGGTTGTGTGGGGGGGGATGGGGTGATGTGTGTGTGTGTGTGTGTGTGTGTGCATGTGTGTGCGTGTGTGTGTGTGCATGTACCCAAAGGTAGTATTTACCCTTGGCTTGTGAGCTGTACAAAGCTCCCAGAATATCCTAAAGAAATGAGGGTGAAATTCAATAGTATATTTTTCCTTGTTTTTCTTTAATAGTTCTTTAAAAAGGAACTATTAATCTTTCACCATTCAGTTCTCAATGACAACAAGAAACTTGAAAAAAGCAGCAAATTGGGACACCTTCTTTTGTAACATCACCACATCATATTCAGAAGCTGAAAAAAAATTAGCTTATGTTGGGGAAAAATGTTGTCTACTACTAGTTTAGGAAAAGAAAAGTAGAATATATAGGTAACAGTTATAAAACAGACATGAGGAGAGTGGTTGTCACTAGGAGACACATTTGTCTCCCAGAGAAGGTTCTTGGTATTTCCAACCTCTATGAAATTTGGAATATAACTGCTGGTCAGAATAGCTCTGCTGACATAGCATATTTCAGGACTGCATAGCTTGGGATACACTGAGCTTTGTGTCACATGTGAGAATTTGGGGCCAAGGTTATTTTGAGATAAGATTTCACAAGTTTTAAGGAATAACTTGGATATCTTAAACATCTGAGACATCTATTCTGCCTTTTATAGGATCTCAAAGCCCTTCTCTCTCTCTTATTCTCCTAGGTTACTTGAAAAGAGCTTTTTTGTTGTTACCTTCTGTGTGCTTTCGACATTTAGCAATTACCTTCTGTGTGCTTTCAACATTTAAAATTCAGGCCATAGTCCAGTAAGGTTAATTCTGCATTGGCTTCTGATTCTAAAATATGATAGTTAGACCCATTTGCCAGAAATTCTAATTGGCTATGGCTCTTTGCCATTTGATATGTAATTTTAAGAAGCCACAACTGCTGCTATCAGATCAAAAGGATACAGGTGTTTATGTATCTTCACAACAGAATAATTATTTCCTGCCTCTCCCAATCCCAACTCCCCCCCCCTCTGCATCTTAACATTGTCCTATTAATCTTGTTCCTATTCAAATACTGAACTTATCTTCTGCATCCAATTCTGAATTTTAAACTGTCTCAGTTTTACCCTGGCTTTAAACTTTTGTTTCTACTGTAGCTGCAAGTGCTATTACAAGCTAGTTTTAAAAGAAAAGTATGTTGGAACAGACAGAAGAGTTGTCAGTGGTAAAGAAATTCCTCCAATTTTGTCTGTAGTCATGCCAGGCAAACCATTCAGGCCATTGTAAAGTGCTTATTTTTCCTACCTGCTACTCAAGGTGGTGAAGTGAGGTGCATAATCTACCCTTGTACTTACATCAATCCTGGCTTTGGATTAGGGTGAGAGTGTGACTTTAATGACTGAAAGAAAATTTAAATTTGCACTTGCTGGTTCAAGTTTAAAACTCTAGCAATCATTATTCAATATTTTGGAGCCTGATGGATGATTAAGATATGCATGTTAACACTTGATATTTATTATTTGGAGCATCTAGCTAAATGGTGCAGACAGGATTCTACAAATAATTGTTCTTCTGTCATTTATGACAAACTTTCTCCTGCAGCACAGGATCAGAAATAATGGATATTCCATTTCAAATATAGCCATCTGCAATCTATGTCTATATTCACCCATGTCACGGGGCAAAGTACCTTGCATTGTCAGATATTTAATTAAAGAGAAATATAATCAAAGATAGCTTAGTGACATACTATTGATGAAACATAATTCAGATACTGATATCTGAATTCTATATAGTTTCACCAATCAACAGTGCAAATTATGTTAGTTACCCATTGGCTTTAAGATATAATGAATGAATGAAATAGTACTGATCTAATATGAGTAAAACTACAATCTTGATTAAGAGGCAGTAATTCACTATATATTAATCTGTGACAGCAATCTTCTCCATTGTGGTCCTCAAGATGTAGAAACTAGAAACATAGAATATGGCAGGAAAAGATCCAGTGGTCCATCGAGTTTTTATTTGGTTTTTTTTGTTCTCCTTTTAATTAATTAATTATTTTAGTTATTTATTTATTTTTATATAAATTTTTGTTGGATAATAGACATGTGTTTATCCCTAGCATGTTTAAACTCAGTTACTGTTGATTTATCCACTATCTTCCCTGGGATTTGCTTCCAAGCTTCCACTACCCTTTCTGTGAAGTAATACTTTCTAACATTACTTTTGAACTTCCCTCCTGTTAGTTTGAGATTATGCTCCCGTGTTCTTGATTTTTGCATAGTAATCGAATGTATTAAACTTCAGTTCCTAAAGAAACAATTGAAAAACCATTGCAGTCATAATAATTAAGAAGTTTACATTTGATATGTAAGATTGTTTTTGACAGAAATAATCAAAATGTGAAAAAATTGTTTTCAATGTTGATGCATTTTTAAAATGAGGGGACTTGTGCTGAAGTGAATGTTGCCTATTCAATTCATCACCTTAAATAAGTTACTTTATTTATTAATTAATGCCTTCTGAATTTGTTTTAGTAATCATTTTGAGCAATGAGCCTAAATGATCATCTCCTCTGGGAAACATTTCTGCTAGTTAATTATTTCTGTTGTATATTTTGTCTAATTTGATTTTATAACTTTGAACCTCTTGACAAAGGGTTTGACAAGCTCTTGTAAGAATTTGAAATATTAGAGGACTTTTCATAGATTCCTCAACTGAAAAAGAGGCACAACAATTCACTAGAGATAGCATTTATCTATCACAAATATCTTCACATTCTTCTCTTCCATAATCCTTTTTTATTTTTAATTACTCCAGATCTCTCTTACATTCTTCACCACTTCATAGCTGGTAAATCCAATGAGGACACCATCCTAATGCATGACTTGGATCATACTCATAAAAAGTTAATCTTGGGTAAGGTGGTTGGAGTAATACAACTTTACCACCAGTTCTTTATTCCCTCCCTCCCTGCCCCTCTTTCTTTCTTTCTTTCTTTCTTTCTTTCTTTCTTTCTTTCTTTCTTTCTTTCTTTCTTTCTTTCTTTCTTTCTTTCTTTCTTTCTTTCTTTCTTTCTTTCTTTCTTTCTTTCTTTCTTTCAACTCAGCAGTTGTTCCTGATTATGAGAAGCTTTAAAATTTACCTACTGTGCCCATATATCCATATTCTGATACCTTGTGCACTATCCCAGATTTCAGATTTATATTTATTCACTCCTTTTGCTAATTTCAATTTATATGCTGAATATATAATGTATTAAGGGAAGCTTTTGGGAAGATGATTGTAGTGCTAAAATTGGACGAAAAATATATAAATATGCTGATGACACTACCCTGATAGCCAAAAATGCAAAGGTTCTGCAAGCTGTAGAACTAAAAGTCAAGGAGGAAAGTGAAAAAAATGGGACTAAAATAAAATATAAAGAAAATCAAACTAATGACAACAGGGAGAACAACCAGCCTTAAAACTGACAATGAAGACATCAAAGTAGTGGTTAGCTTCTGCCTTTTAGGATCAACCATTAACAGTAAAGGAACAAGCAACCAAGAAATATACCACATACTAGCACTTCTAGAGCAATCATGAATGCCTTGGAAAAAATATTCAATTACTCTGATGTGTCTATATTGACAATAAGCAGAATCATGCAAGCCATAGCATTTCCTGTGACACTCTGTAGAAGCAAAAGCTGGACTTTAAAGAAATAGGGTGGTATTGATGGTTTGGCGTTGGAGAAGACTCCTGTTAGTATTGTAGATAGTCAAGAAAACAAACAAATGTATCATCAAACAAATCAACTCAGAATTCCTAACCTGAGGCATAAATGATCAGGCTCAAATTATTCTACTTCAGACATTATGCAAAGGCAGCTCTCTAGAGAAGGCTGTAATACTGGGAAAGAATTGGATAACCAGCAGCAAGGTGGATGAGCTCAATTACAGTGGCAACCAGTGCAATGTTTGGAGACTTGAAAGATCAGATTGTGAGGGGCAGTCAGTCATGGAGAAAATCTATCTATGTGGTCACTAGGAGTCACAACAAAGGATGGCATATCATTAATCAAACTTAATAACATATGACATAAATGACTATAAACATGATTTCCAAAACCCTGTGCTATGTTTTCTCCACCAAAAGCTATAAGGATAGTGGTAGTTTTAATCTGATATATCTTCAGGGAATGAGGTTATGGAAGGGTGAAACACGTAGCCATAATGCAGGTCTTAGAAATAATATTCATTAAGTTTGATATTTTTTCATGGGAGACTGCTGAAAGGACTTTATGTAATAGAACACCACTGAATATCAAGCGGATGCAATGAAAACATAACAAATGACCATTAAGTCCAATAAGGATTGGGATTTTTTTTAACATTCATTAATTATAGTGAAACAATAACTAATGGAATTTAAATCATTTAGCTAAACTTACAAGAGAAAATCAAGTTATTTAAGGGCACACCAATAATAAATGATAAGGTCTTGATATAATTTATACTTTTCTTCAAGAATACTTTGACAGACAATAATAAGAGGCTATTAAGGGAAACTAAGTGGTTATGGTGTGAGAAGCAAAGTGCTGCCATTGATTAGAAACTAATTCAGAGAAAGAATAAATGATTGATTTTCAACTTGCCAAATATTAAACATGTCCTTAAGATTTAGAATAGGGCCAATGTCTTTATCATATTTTTAATACATTAGATGGCAAAATATTGTAATACAGGTATGGAACAATTTAATCTGCCTTCAACATAGAGAGTCAATAGGTGTGCAGTTAGGATGTCAGATGAATGGTGGGTCAAGTTCAAATAATATTTCATCCTCCATTCCTGCTGGATGACTAAGGGCAAATCCAGTCTCCTTGTCTTGGTGCAAAGACTACACACTGTTTCTAAAGTCCATGTCTGCATGATTCCAGTTGTATTTCAATGTTCTCCTGCAGCAGAGACAGCCCCATAGATGGCTTAAGGGGTTCTGTTCTGGAAGCAGTGGTTTCCCTAATACCTTACGTCAAGATGCAGTGTGTGAATTGGTAGACATTGGGAGTCAGCCTAAAGTGACATGCAAGCAAGCTGCACATACCATAGCAGGATTGAGATGGGACAGCATAATTCTAGAAATAATTTAGTAAAAGGAGTACAGTAAATAAAAGGAAGAGAAATCCAGCCATGTATCATTATCATATCAAATTTTCAAAACTACAGGTTCTTCTTTTGGAAGCTGTCTGGCATAAGTTGTTGGCAAGACTAGTGTAAATTAATAAAGAAACAATCATTGTGTGTCTGCTTGTCCTTGACTGGACCAATAAACTGAAATCTGGTTCTTGGTTCAAAGGACAGGTGCATCCTAATGCATCTAGAATCAATTTGAATGAGGCTTATTGCCTTCCAGATTCAAATCATAATTTTGAATCAAGTCATGCTGCCTTTGAAACCTAAATTTGAATCTGGGCTTGGTTGTATTGCACACTTAACTGTATTTAATCCATTTATTTCCCCTCCCCCCTTTTATTACTAAGATCAGTAGAAGTATAACATGATGAAAGCTTTGGCTTTCCTACAATTTGTTGAAGAATTCAAACTTTTTTTTTTTTTTTTTACCAAAGTCCTTACTGAGTTGTAAAAGTTGAAAAATTGAACACACAGAACTGAAATTCCTCAAACTTGAAACTATTCTGGCACATGCTTCAATAAAACTATTATTTACTCAGATGTGTGTACCACACTTAAAGTCTCCTAACTTTCAGTTCCTCTCTCTGATGTTAATATTTTTTGAAAGTCAATATTAAATGAGCATCTAATGTGTCCTTCTGATATGTCAACATTTATTTTATCAAATAAATTAATTGATGCTGAAATCAGACTCAAATATTGGGGTGAATGAATTTTGCAGCTAGAAACATTTTGACCTTTGTTGTACAAATAATTTAATGAAGTTAAGCCTCAAATCTCACTGACTGAAAAAGCTCTGTCTGCTCTGACATATCTGATGGGCTTACTAAACACATTACTGTATTTTTGACGAAGATATAAGTTCTAACAATGATAACAAAGTAACAGAATAGCACAGTTGGAAGGGACCTTGGATGTTTTCTAATCCAACCTCCTGCTAAGGCAGGAAACCGTATACCATTTCAGATAAATGGTTTCCAATCTCTTCTTTAAAAAATCCAATGATGGAGCACCCACAACAAGGCAAGCTGTTTGATTAGTTAATTGTTCTGTCAGGAAATTTCTCCTTAGTTCTAAGTTGCTTTTCTCCTTGACTAGTTTCAATCCATTACTTCTTGTCCTGCTTTCAGGTGCTTTGAATAATAGGTTGACTCCCTCTTCTTTTTGGCAACCCCTTAGATACTGGAACATTGCTATCATGTCACCCCCAGTCTGTCTTTTCGTTAAACTAGATACCCCCAATTCCAGCAACCGTTCTTTATATGTTTTAGTCTCCAGTCTTCTAATAATCTTTGTTGCTCTTCTCTGTACATTTTCTAGAACAGAGGTGTCAAACTCGCAATGTCACGTGATGTGTCACGACGTATTGCGACTTTTTTGCCATTGCCAGCAATGGGGTGGGCGCGGTTTCAGTATGATGCATCCGGCCCATGGGCCGGCAGTTTGATACCCCTGTTCTAGAGTCTCAACATCTTTTTTACTTGCAATGACCAATATTCCAAGTGTGGTCTTACCAAGGCATTATAAAATGGTAGTAACTCCATGTGATCTTGATCTTAGCATTGACTTTTTTTGGCAGCTGCAGCCCACTGCTGCTCATATTTAAGTGATTGTCCACTAGGACTCCAAGATCCATCTCACAATTACTACTATTGAGCTAGGTACCACCTATACTATACCTGTGCATTTAGGGTTTTTTTGCCTAAATGTAGAATCTTACTTTTTTCACCACTAAATTTCATTTTTCATTTTGTTAGATAGGAGCCGATGTTTAGGAAAGATGGGCTATGGAGTGTCAAAGGCAGGACAAAAGCAAAGCCAAACCTGTAGAATGCAGAAAAGCAGTGGGGAAAACAGCTAAACAATCTGCATGGATCCTCTTTCCCTTAGCTTAACTTACACTGGTGTGGCTTGTGCAGGAGTCCTGCACTCTGTTAATTGAAGTGCAGCTGGACCAACAGTTAGTCAGTGCAGAGTGCATCTTCTCTTTATGAGGCACCATTGCAAATGTACCTAGTTTTGATTTCAGGGCATGACAAAGAAGCGATGAAAAAAGAAATATTACCAAGGTGTAGTGCAGAGGTACAACAGTCCCTTTAATTGCTTTTGGAGCTCTTCACTTGCAGAACTAATTCTCCAAAAAAAAAAGAACACGAGAAACTCTTGATTGAGAAAATGCACTTGATTCATTTTCATTTTCTACAAGAGATAATTGGCCTTTTTTAGATTGATAATAGCAAATGAGTAAAACCCAGGCTTCCACTTAGCCATCACTTCTATCTTTCTGTTTAGAGTAGGCCTGATAAGAAGTGCTGTGCCTGAAGCCAAATTGCTTGGAAAGAGTAAAGATTTCTGAAAATGGTAACAGCTGAGTTCCCCACTTGTTGATTATTGCATTGTGGCAGAACAGGAGTTCCATTCTTCCATTGGCTCCATTATCTTGCCAGATGGGTATTCAGGTAGAAAGCAAAAAAAATTCATATCTAAATGAAAGTAGATAAATGACTTCATAAAAATGTAATATCTCATTAAATTTTGCATTATATTGTTATAGAATGCAATGATGGAAGGCAGAACAATTTTTATAGAAGTGGATCAGAATTTCAAAAGAAAATACCGGTCCCTTTAGTGTTACTAATATGTTCTATGAGATTTAATCAAATAGGGGGTATATATATACAGACATGCCTATAATATAAGATAAACAACATTATGAATTGTGCAGAAAGAAGGTGGTAAAGAGTAAGCTAAAGACACTAAAACCTTGAGGTAAGAAAAGTCCAGTTGCATTTTGAAAAAGCATCTTTGGGACATATATGAGACTAATTTGAAAGATAACTTAAAAACTGTTTGGATACAAATGACCAACTGTCCTACTACTGATCTATACAATAGATATAACAAACCAAGTAGGAATTGAATAATACCCTATCATAGTAAACTAAATCTTGTGTTAATTTGTGTTCATGCCAAATATACTGTGAAAAAGGTGAAAGACCTAGTAAGATCTTGGCAAAATGCTGGAAGTGAAAAAAATGAAAACATCTACATACTGTGCAAAAGAGATAATTAACAAGCCAAAAGGGGAACAAAAAGACTAAAAGAACTGAAGAAGCTTCTTGGATGAGAAGTGAAATGTCTTCAAGGAAAAACAAAGAAAGTCCAGTTGCCTTTTCAAAAAGCACTTTTGGGACAACCATAACTGAGAATCTCCATAGACATTTAGTCTCATATGTATTTTAAACTTTATTCTTGATGTGTATGAGACGACATAGCTACACATAGAACAACTTAGTAATTCTTAACATATCTTTTTTTTGTTTTATCACACAAAGCTCTTAAGAAAACATTCTACCAAGGTACATGGATTCACCTACCTGCTTGCAATTATTTATACCATTTTCCCTGTCAAATAGAACAAATTTAATATTTGATTTATTAATTTTCAGATCCGTACTTCTTGTTGCAACATATACTCCAAGATTTGCTGCAAATCATTTGGGTTCTCAACTAACATATATCATCATTGCATACAAAAATACATAGAACAACTAGAACAATTAATCAGTGGAACAACCTGCCTCCAGAAGTTGTGAATGCTCCAACACTGTAAGTTTTTAAGAAGAGACTGGACAACCATTTGTCTGAAATGGTATAGGGTTTCCTGCCTGAGCAGGGGAATGGACGAGAAGATCTCTAAGGTCCCTTGCAACTACTACTACTACTACTACTACTACTACTACTACTACTACTACTTATTATTATTATTATTATTATTATTACTACTATTATTATTATTATTATTATTATTATTATTATTATTATTATTATTATTATTATTATTATTTGTATGTTCATATCCCTATCTAACATACTGTATCTATACTGGAATCACAGGCTTACTTAGATATTTAACTATAAATATGTTAACTAAAGGGGCAACAACACACATTCTTTGTTTTTCTCCCTGCTTCCAGGCTAGACATACCCTTTTCTAACAATACTTTCTCCTAATATATATTTTTGGTGTGTAGATTTCCTAAATGCAATATTGTACTGTAAGCTTTCTGTCACTTCCTAAAGAATGCATTTATTTGAGCATGGAATGAATCAAAATGTGTAAAAATACAATAATTGAAGGATAGTTGCCTTGGATGTGAGTAGCTTCAAAGGGATTTTTCGCTTTGATTTAGCTTAAAGTGAACTCTCCCACTTAGAACAAAATCATAAAGCGAAGGGTCCCTCTGCTTCTAAGCATTGGAATAGCTGTTGTGCCTCACTTCACCTGACCAAATGACTTCTGGGCATTGGTAATGTCAGGGCAGAAGTCATTTTCTTCATGAAGAGATTGCTGATTGAAGAGGATTGGCCCTACTTCATAGGGCAATGTGTCTCACCTCTACTGTGTAAAGAAAAGTCGTGTTGCTTTCTTGAGTAATTCCCCAATCTCTGGAGCAAAAGTCTCATCAGAGCCAGCTTTTGACACAGGTGGCCTGTACAAAAATAACAACAGCCCCCCCCCTTTATTACTAGCTCTGGAGGGCAAACTATGCTGGACCTTTTTATACAGTGACCACACTTTAGACTATTATTGATAAGAGTGGTTTATCTTTTATTTCTAACCCCTTTTCAACCAGATTTTGTTGTTTTCCATAATATCCTTCAGGGCCTGACTTTAGGGGAAAAAAAGGTAAGTTATAGTCCTGCCAAGCAGCTACAGACAAAAAATTAGCTAAATTGGCCAATCTGAGAATTTTTTTACAGGGGTGTTTTAACAAATTTTTAGGGGGATCCAGGGTGGGTGGGAGGGGGGGG
>NW_015386576.1:377494-383031 GCF_001527695.2 Protobothrops mucrosquamatus | reverse complement strand
TAATAATAATAATAATAATAATAATAATAATAATAATAATAATAATAATAATAATAATAATAGTCTGACTGTTATAATACACAAAAGAATAATCTTGCTCTTCTTTAAACCTTTACTGAAATAATTGAATTTAGAACCCCTAGTCTACCAAGATCTGATGATATTCCACAATATTGTTTATCAGAAGTTAGAAATATGTGATCTAAATAGTGAGCAATCTAATCATGACAAAAATATTAGTTATAAAGCCATACCCAGATCACTAATATCCTGCCCAATGTAGAATATGATCTCTGTGTCTGGTAAAGCTGTAACATCTGCTTCCATACCAGAACATTAATTAATTAATGTTTGAATTTCAGCTGTTTACATTAATATATGAACACTTTAAAAACATACATAAAAGCATGAAAAATGCAAATAAACAACAAAAGCTGAAGCAAATCCTGCATATGTACACAATGGCAATACAAATAAAGAAATGATAAAAGATGGTCCAGTCTTAATTGGAATGCTCTCTGGAACAGCTCAGTCTTTGACTTTTTGCCATCTCTTCTGGGAGACTGTTCCAGGGAACTGATGTTGCTACCAAAAGCAGTGCCTCCTGGCCTAAGTAACCTTGATTTCCCAAAAGTAGGGAACTAGGAGTAATTCCTCCTAAGATGATCTCATAGGTTAGCCCAGTTCTGGATGGAGCCAACAGTTCTACAATCCTAAATTGCTGTTACCAAGGTAATCACTGCATGAAACAAGGTCATCCACCAACATTAAAAGCATGGAACTGCTCAAGGGGAACCTTTAACACTATGTGTACAAGTCAGTCTGGAGGGAATCATATGGATACAAGACTATATCAGCCTAATCTATTATACTAAAATGAATGATGCCTGTTTTATTTGTGACAGACCAGACATTTATAAACTTGAAAAATGTGGAAGAAACCAAGGATGAGAAAAGGCAAGGCAGGACTGTGAAAAAAGATAAAGAATTATTAGAACCACAAACTTGAATTTTAAAACTTTTCATTATTATGCCACTATGGCAGCAACACAAATAAAATATTTTTGGTCTTACTGAGAAATTGATGAAGTGATCTGCAAAGACCCTGGCACACAGAAAGAAACATAATGGAACCAATACAAAATAAAATATCTCTTGGTACACTTCTATGGTTTGACTCTATTCATAAATCTATACTTTTAAGAAAATAAGTTCTTCCTTTATTAAACATCCCTTTAAATCATTTGTTTTCTCTTCACACATAGGTCTGGGGGGGAAAAAGGATGATACTGGATTTGCACTAAGGACTGTTTCAGTATTAATAGTGCACAAGTGTGGCTCACAGCAGATGGACTTTGATTATGCAGTTGGTGGTATAACTTCTTAATGTACAAGGTATCTGTTTTGTCGTCTTATTGGTCTAAATATAGAAATATTCACAAATGTCATGATGTTATTTCACACAAGTTGCCATTTAATTTTTGAGATGAATATCTTTAACATCAGAATTAGAAATACAGCATTTTTTGTTAGTTTTTTATCTAGAAAAAAATGTACCTGGCTTTCCATAAGACATACACTTTCTATCCACATGTAGATTTAACACTGCAGATACTTATTCTTTACATGGATGGGACAATTATGCATTTGATGTTTGGTTGGGGCTCCATACTTCCTGTAGGCAAGATGAAAAAGAATTTCAACACTGATGTATAACTATAGTTGTTATAGCAATAAATATGGAGAGAGTGAAAAACATTTCAGAACATGCATTTTTTATTTATAAACACATCAGATCACCTGTTCAGTCTTAGATGCTGCTGCACAGTACAGACAATGAACACATTTGTAAAACTCAATTTTATTCCTGTCCCCAACAACTGTCCTGTTTTCGCCTTATAAATTTCATCTTTCTATACTGTGCATCCTAATGATTCCACGATGGAGTGCACAGGGGAAAAATTATAATGTCATTAAAATTGCTATAAATTTCAGATCAGCATCACTACTAATCCGATACACAATTTTACTGCCTCTATAAAGCAGGTGATTTGCAGTGGTTTGAGGCGTCTCCAGGAACATTTTACTTCTTTTAAAATTAAACACATCAAGTTTGTGCTGAATACAGAGTGCCAGCATAAAATGAGGATAAAAAGAAGAGGGAAGTGTCATCAGATAGGAATTGCAACTGAATCTTTATATATGCCATCTTGGCACTGTGATACTAAATATAGTGCCAGGTAAATAGATGTGCTGAAATATTCAGAATAAAAAAAATCCAAATATTCTAAGAAAAGAAGAGCAGAGACATAGAACTAGTGACTCATTTATTTTACAGGATAAGATCCAGTTAAAAGAAGGGAATGCTTAGTGGACTCTTGGTGTATAGTAATATACATCCCTTGTATAGTAATTTTGGAACTCAACTGTTGGGTTGAGAAGATGGTATCTACAGTTAAAAAAAACATGACATAAATGTGCCATTAAGATAGAATATTACAATTAGTGTAAAAACAAATGTAATATTCAGCATGACATTTTTAGAATCCAAAGTAGACATAAACCACAGTTTATGAGAAAAATTTGAAAGTCAAATTTAGTGATAGTAATTTCAAATATGATAGTATTAAATAAATATTAACCCAGGATGGAATCTCACATAGACGTCAAAAGTGGGAAAGTAATTAAGATAATTTCATTTAATCTCCTACATATCACAGAGCCAATTTCCCACCTTGTTTCCCAAATTGAGAATTATTGTTGTTTTTGCACGGAATCACAATAACTATAAGTAACAAAATTCATTATCCAACGCCAGGTAATATCTTCTAGTCCTTGGCATGTATAACATCACTGGCTATCTGACTTTTAAAATGGCCTTTTGTGCAATTAGCACTGTTGCACAATACATTTCTTTGGTGATGATCAGCTGAGAGCTGATTTGTAATCTGGGGCTTCTCTTGAATTTACAAGATACATTTTCTTAAAATAGAAAATGTATGCTGTGACCAGGAGAGCTTTTATACAGTTACATCTCATATGTACATCTCTTCCTAGATCAGATAGCATTACAAACAATCATTCATCCCTTTTTCACCTCAAGGTTGTGGTATGCAACTCACCTATATCAGAGTTCCCAAACTTCCTGGCTTTGTGGACCACTGGGGGGGGGGGAAGGGATGGTGGTAAAAAACACTTCTGGAGATTTTCTCCTTTCAAATAAATGCATCTTGGCAGAAGTCACACTCCAAAAGAGGGTAAGGAAAAGGAAAAAGAAAAAGCTGAAGAGTAAAATTAATATCTTGTAAAATAAAGTACCCTGTTTATAAAAACTGATTTCTCCATCACTGTATATTAATCTTTCTCTCAATTGACTCAGCATCTCAGCATCTTGCTGAGCCATGGAGAAGGGAAGTCAATGTGCCAGAATTCTGAGACAAAAATGAGCTAATCCATCTGCCCAGAAGATGTCATTGAATGCTTCTATTTCTTTTCCTTCTATGGTGGATAAGTTATTCACACTGCTGTGTATAATTTGAGCACAAGTTGCTGATACCTTAAGCCTGCCCTAGTAAGAAAACCAGAGGTGGCTGGAAGGGGTGGTGGAAAGGCCAGACTTCATTCCCATTCCCCTGTCAAAGAATCAGGTAAGGAAACAGATTTTTTTTCAATTCAGTTAGATGACCGGAGAAATTATCCTGCATTCTTTAGATATCTTTGTTATTATTGCCAAGGAAGAGAATGGAATCAAGATCAGAGTCAGCAGACTCTATTACTGGCCACCATTTCATTTACTCTATACGTTTCAGTGGATGCTAAGTAATAGTGACACTAATTGGCTCAATTGGCAAAGCATGTGATGCAATTTATTTTTCTTTTTTGTGACGGCTGTACTTATAAAAAGTACAGCATTGATGATGTTACCTAGTTTGGGTAGTGAAACATCTGCAAGAAAACAACCAAGCTCAGAGAGCACCAAGACCCCCCCTCAAGTCATTCTATGTTGCCTCATCATGGAGCTGGTGGGGGTTTGCTCAGAAGAATGAATTAAAATGCTGGGAGTGTATGCCAAGAGTTTATAATCTCAGCAGAGTCACCCACAATGTGAAAGGATATATATTGGGCATAAGCAGTATAGGAAGAAGCTGATATGACAAGGACGTCATATCATAGTGGGTGGGAAAAAGGATTAAACTTCTCTGTACTTTACTAAGAAAACCACAAGGTGAAGACAAAGTGAAATTATTGATAATATAGTGCCCTCAGATATATTATGGACCTCTCAAATTGGACAGTACTACTGACACTACTGAGAAAGACCAGAAGATTTTTTTGAGTACTAATAGAGCTTATGACTTAGTTAGATTACTGATGTTGCCATGCAGGGAGGAAAAAAAATCTGAAGCTGCAAAAACAGAATTACAATGGATGGAATATAAGAAGCATGAGCATGGGAAAAGTTCAGCACAGAGAAAAATGAAATCAATTGATTACATATTGACATCTTAGGCATCAGAGAATTGGAGTGGACTAGAATTGCACAAAAGAGCATGCTGTTTTCTACTTGGAGCATGAGAACCAGGAATGTTACTGCTTTTTTTTTAATCAGGTAGGATGTAGCAAGGACAGTACTTGGATACAATGCAATCAGGGACCGAATAATATCAGTTTGACTTCACAGACAACCCTTTTATATGAAAACTATCCATGTTCATGCTCCTAATCATTGATGTAGCAGAAGGGGAAGTTGGTGCGTTTTATGATCACATTCAATATAAAATTAGCATAACATAGAAGCAGGATTGTAGCTGGAGACAGCAAAGATGGAAATGGTAAGAAAGAAAAAGTAGTTGGACTGTATGGCCTAGGAAACTGGAGAACTATTTATCAAGTTATGCTAATCCAATGATTTGGTCACTGTAGCATAGTCTTCTAATAACCAAATGAAGTCTAAATACAATGGACATCATTACACAGAGCAAACAGGAATCAAATAGCCTTTTTTTTGCAACAAGGAACTAGAAGAATTCAGTTATAAAACAGCAAATCCATGACTTGGGTTTGGCTGTAGAACAAGCTGCTCATGTGCAAGTTCCAAGCTAAAGTAGCAGAAAAAAGATAAGCACCAGTTTTCTAGACAATTAATATTCCTGTATCAAAACAAGCAAGCAAACAAAAAAGGTATATAAGTCCATGTCTGGTCTCACATTCAAGCCAGAATGGCTAAAGAAGTCGGTGCTCTGCAACCAGAGGGTTTTTTTGTGATCTCTCTACCATCCTGCTTGTCTGCTAAAACTGACAATTAATACTCTTTAAGGATATTCCCAATCCACAAGTACACTTGTCAGCTTCTTTCTCAATGCAGTACTCTCTGGTTTTCCTTCAGACAGATAGAGGACAGGATTTCTACAGCACATGCTCAGAAGACACAACAAATGATAGGAAACAAAATGCAGAAGGGGAGCCCATTATCTGTTTAACCTCTAGACCATAGACATTATTGTGGCATTGCAGACTGAATGACAAATCAGTCCAGC
>NW_015386576.1:364085-377394 GCF_001527695.2 Protobothrops mucrosquamatus | reverse complement strand
AGAGAAACAGAGAAACAGAGAAACAGAAACAGAGAGGGGGAAGAGATGAGAGAATGTGTGTGAGAGAGAATCTACAGTATGTATGAAACAAAGTACTGTTTAACTTACCTGCTTATGCTTTTGTCCACCAGTCTTGTGGCCTTGGGAAAACTTTAATCTTTGCATTTTTAAGAGATTGAACTTTGCTGAACCTATCCTGCCTCTATTGCAACTCCCACATTGTCCAAAGTTGTTATAGTGTCACTCAGTTTTAGGCACACTGGCTGGTTTTGCCCTCTGGCTTTGCTGCCACAAGAAAGGGTAAGTCTTTCATCACTGAGCAACTATGAGATACCATCTTGGCTTCTCTAAGATGGTTTGTCTGCATTCTTCCCAAATTCCACTGGACATTTCACAAGTTAAAATGTGAAATAAAGAAACTAATGGAAAGATGGCTCTCAGTCATTAATGCCTATTTTGAAATTATTTTTAGCTTATTAAGCAGTGCCAAACAGATTCCTAATTTAGACAGGTTTAATTAGTCACATATACCAAGTCCCCAGGACAGACAGGAAGGAGACAGACTTGTGTGTCCAACTATGCTTTATTGGGCAGGAAAACTGAACATGACCAGGCTTTAGGTAACCTTCCATTGAAAGGATTATTTGAAACAGAGAATCTACAAAATGTGACAGTAATCAACAAAATTAACTTCTCTTTTATTTTTCAAGATAGCTAAAGAACAATATAGCTGCTATGCCCATTGTTAGTTTATCATTGCTAATCTGGCTTGCAAAAATCTGGATAACTATGCAATGGTAAACTTTTTTTTCATGTAGTCTAGTCATCTAGATTTTTGCAGCCCAAATCTATGATTCCTGTTTACCCCATTTTGAAATTATGCACATATGCCCCTTCTTTTGTGAATAAAGGTATCTGAAGATCTATGGAGTGTTGTTCTCTTTTGTCTACCTGTTTGAAAAGTGGACTGGCTGAAGAGATATGTTAAATTAAAAAGGGGGAAACGATGGATTTGAAATAAATTCAAGGAGCACAGCATTAATTAACAGATTGGGGGTAAATTGCACCTGAAAGCATTAAACGTCACTGCAGCATAATGGGTGATGAAGCACTGTAGAAATTACATATTTTAGGATGTTGGATTAAGGGAGAAAAAAACAGCTTTTATTCCAGTATAAAGAGCCATGACACAAGATTGTTTAAAATGTGTGATGGGAATCGGGAAGAATTTGGGGTTGCGCACCCTAATGACTTACAACATTCAGGAAGAAAAGGCCATAGAGTGAGAACTAGTCAAGTCTTTACTTCCCAGCAGAATTCTCTGCTTCTCCTCCTTCAAGTTCTCGCCTCCATGTTAAGGCAAAATCCCAACACTGCACTTCCTAAGCACAGTGTGGACAATGAGCAAGTGACCAACTTGGGCTTTGAACTTATTTTTGGGAGAAAGGGAGGTTTAAGCCCGACTCTTTATGTTACTGGGCGATGACGATGATGGAGGTTTAGTTTCTCTCTTAACAGGGAAAAAATGATCAAAAATAAGAAAACAATCACTGTTTGAAAGTGAAGGAAGGGCACCTCCCCCCTTTCCCCCAGCCTTTTCCCCTACTTTGACATCTCAGTGTTTTTTTTTCTTTTAGCTGCCGTTTCTGGGATAGGTGATAACTGCCAGTAATAGGATTAGCATTGATTTCTTTAGCAAGAACAGAGATGTGGCAGTTCCAGCCATTTACTGAACTGCCAGCTTTGAAATATATAAAAAAGTGGGGAGGGGTAAAGGAAAAGAAAGAAAAAGAAAGAGAGCTGTAGAAAAAAAGCATTTTAAAGATATGAAAGCATGTGCGAATTAAAAGACACACACCATGCTTGTGTAAACTCATGCATGGACACACATGGAGTATGTGTGCATATACACACACATGCACTTCCATCACAGACTTCTAGAGAAATATAGGGTGCTTTTTGTGGCTCTGAGATAAAAGATCAAAAGGACTGTTTGTGTTCTAAGCTTCAAGAAAGTGTTTCTAAAATCATTTTACTTTCTTTCAATTGCTAACATATTTTAAAAAGCTAATCTTACATATTGACTATTGTATTCTGACTTTTCTAACCTTGAAATGCAAGCAACAGCAAAACAAGAATATGTGGAGGAGAAATAAGTAGATCAGAGGAGGACGTACTACCTATAACAGCTGTTTGAGTATTGGGCATTAGTGAATATAGGCACAGAATCAATTATCTCTGTAATTCTCTTTATTTTCCATTGTTCTCTTCCCACCCCAAATCTTTCATAATCTTTTTTTTAAACACACACGTACCCCACAATGGAGTACACTAAATTATTGCAAATCAGTGCAGGGCCTATGAAGTAGATAATCTATTTTCCTTCAGTCTTTAATGAAGTTGGAATGCATCCTACATTTACAGAGACATGGCGGCTGATATGAAAGCCAGAATCAAAGTGTTGCACGGCATAAAGATGGCACCATCACAAATCTCTTTTATGAACTTTGAAGCAGCTACAGAAAAACACTAAACCAGCTGCTACGTTGTACAGTTATGTAATGATCATCTGACATCCATAAGCTTATAAGTATAATATAATAATATATTTTTTGTTATAGACTGAGTTTATATACATGTACATGTACATGTACATGTACATATACATATACATACACACACACATATACATACATACATACATACATATTTTTGTTACATTATCTTTTCATAGGAGAAGTAGTACAGTAAGTCTGGCAAGCTTTGTAGTGCAGAGTATCCAAAAAATAAGATACTGAAGCTGATATTTAATTAAAATCAATAACTCTTACTT
This sequence comes from Protobothrops mucrosquamatus, assembly GCF_001527695.2. Taxonomy (NCBI): domain Eukaryota; kingdom Metazoa; phylum Chordata; class Lepidosauria; order Squamata; family Viperidae; genus Protobothrops; species Protobothrops mucrosquamatus. The sequence continues at coordinate 374,561 of NW_015386576.1, read as the reverse complement.
TTGCATAAACACACATGCAGTGTTCACTGCTACTAATTTGGAAATAATTGCACGCATTAATGAATTGTTAGCAATCTGCTTTGTATGCATGTATAATTAGAATTTCCCAACTGCTCAATAGATGATCAGTTGTGCTCAGCCAGGGATACACTGGTTAACAAGAAGAGTCCTTGTTGAACCCAAGTCCTTGTTTTTCTTTCACACATTTACTTAAATACTCATCATTAGCACACTTTACAACAAAGGCCCAACATGTCAAGAATGCACACCCACCCTTTGAAGAAATTACTTTTCTGGAATTTGTATTTTGAAGTGTTTTAATCTGGCTCATCATTCCAAAATGTTCTCACAAAGCTAGCAGCTCAGTTTACAATCTAAAAATTATACAACAGAAAAGAAATAACGAGGAAAACACATCTCCACACCATTTCTTAAAACCAATGGCTATTTTTAAAAGAGCCAGTGCAGTATAGCAGTTAATGTGTCAGATTATAGTTAGAAACACATTGTCTGATTTGGGGCCCATCATTCTCCCACAGATCAACCTGTATCACAGGGTTGGACTTGTGGGGAGAGATTGGAAGAGGGAATGTTTTGTACTTCATGTTGAGCAGCTGGGGAAAAGGTGGGTAAGTAGAATATTTTATCTATGTCTAGAGTAACAAGAGTTCAGGATGAACTTTGACCATACTCAAAGACCATACTCTTTGAGTATGGTTGATGGAATAGCCCTTTTATTAACTTCCTTGCTAAAGGTTGATGAAACTGTAATTTGTAAGCTATTAATAAATGTAGATTGCAAGGTTTCTTTGATACAGAGTCCTCTTTCCTGCTTTCTGTAAACTGGCATCTATATTGATGTTCACAGTCAGCAAAAATTATACATCCTTTTACTGCTCTATTATAATAAGAATACAGCTCAACAACAAAAAATACTTTAGCTGTTTTGATTTTAGGCATGCTATACAGAATATTCCGTAAAATCTTAACTTGGCTTGTTGTTAGTATTCAGTTATTTATATCATGCCTTTCTAGCCAGAGAACATGGACTACTAGGAATAAAGTGTATAATTTTTCAATAAGGCTGTATTTGAAATTAGTTTTTAAAACATCTATGGCAGAATCTGATTTTTTTAATCTAATGATTTGCAATATTAATCTATTTTTTGTAATAAAAATAATATCTCTTCTTTTTCAACTTGCTTCATTTAGAATTTGATAATATTTTGAAGCAACTTACTGAACCTGTATTAGCCAATGTTCTCAAGAGTTTTACTCTTTTCCTTTGGTTGCCCCAAATAATATGACACCAGATAAGCTACTATAAACATTTTGGATGTGGCCCACATTTGGCATCTTTTTTATTTGGATGAGTGTTATTGGTCAAGGATTACCGGGATGAAATTCATCTGCAGAGACTTGCACACAGATATTTCAGATGACTTAAAAACATTGTTAGTGATATAGATTATATCAGATATGGACTATACTTTCTCAGGCCTTTTTTCTGGACCAAATGATATCATTTAAGGCAGAAACAAAATTTAAGCCTTACCTATTCCAGAGCTGTTATCAGGCTTCCCGGGGAGGAACACTTTAAATCAGCTCCTGCCTTTAAGGTCTTTAATAATGTTTGGGACCACATTATACAGTTACAGTAACATACTTAAGATTTTTATAAAAATTGTTATTCCTCAGTAATCAGGGTGTTGGGGGACTTCAGCACCTACATAGATAAGGACATGCAGAGTTCCACACTGTTGAGGAAAATGGTGGGAAAACTGGGGCTTGTCCAGAATGGTGCACACCTGAATGCCATGCTTATTAAAAGCAACCAGAAATGACTATATTTAAGATTGGAATGTTAGGGTCCAGTCAACAATCTTCAGTGGCATAATTCAATGTTCAATATTCACCAGTGATATCTTTCTTATGGAGAAAGGGCACAGAGAAACAAAAAAAGACTTGCATAGAAAATAGATTTTTTGAAATAGTAAAGAAAAATAATCTGGTTGTTGCCTTTATTGGGCCTTTTTTCTACATTATGATATACAAGAAAGAAATAGAATTATATATTTATTGGGCAGTAACAGATACATACTCTTTGACAGACTTTTCACTTTTTGAGTTTCATTTTTTTAGCTACTAACCTATTCTGCTTTTGAGCCTGGACATTGTGGATAAATTCAGTCAAGTGCTGATACCTACTTATCAACAATTATTTGAAAATTCTCCCAGGAGGATTTGGAATTCCATCAGAAACTATAGACTTGAACACTTGATTTTTGATAAACATTCCCTCCTCCAGAAATCTCTCTATGCTTTGTTTCATACAGTTTAAATGGTTCCCTAAGCATCTGTGTTATAAATCACTGCACAAAGTCTTTTTTTTTCCTTTTTCAGTACTCAGTTTTAAAGATTGAGTAGCTCAACTTGTTTTCAAGATTTTATTTACAGGACCCAACTTTTGTTTTCTAGGACAACAGTTTAAAACATATTCCTTGACCTTTAATAAATTGGCTGGTTATTGTAGAATGTAATTTTTCTTTATTTTACTATTCGTTGAAAAGAGCCTATGAAAATCATATTGCAGGACTGATTCACCTTCCAGAACAATGTTTTCTAGAGGAGACATTTCATTCTGGAGGACACTGAGGGATCTCAGCTTAGAGCAACAAAATATAAGCTATACAAACCATCTTTGCCTACCTTTCTAGCATTTATATTAAGCTGCAGTTGGAAATAACACCATCTTTGATTACTTGTGTGGTCTTTTTAAAATGTTGTTTTGTTGCTTGCAATTTTGTTGAAAATTACATACTGGCACTACACAGGACATACCCCAAATGTGTTTGTGCCTGGACAGGGAGAGTTTTGAACTCTCAACTTTCAATTGTAAAATGGTAGAAAAGGAATGGAGCACTTTGAGATGATGAAAAGGAAAAAGGAGTTGGATTGGTATCCATCTCGATATGAATTAAGAAAGAGTTAAGACAGTTAGGAAAGAGGGACTATGAAATCAAAAGTGAGCTCAGAACTGCTAGCCTATGAGATAGTAAAGGAAATAATTCTGTAAGAATTTGAACTATTTAATGCAAAGGAACAATGAAATAGTTTCTCCTATTTGCTACCCTCATTGTGCAGTTGGAAAAACTGTTCCAATGTATTGTGCTTACATCATGTTGCAATAAAAGCTCATTTGTCCATTTCCTTAGAAATCAAGAGATTTCCCTCCCCAGTGATGAAATAAGTGTCAACAATGCTTCAAAGCAAAAGAAATGAAAATAGTATGAAGATTATATTAAGGCATCCATATGTTATCATGGCACAGACATGCTGTCAAAATTATGAAAAGCCAAATTGACAAGGATGGGGAAAATTTGCTGATTTGGAGACAAATTTTTGGAAGCAAATTTACTGCTAGCTGTGATAGTAGCAAAGGATATCTTGCAATTTCTGATTGCTACTCTCCTTTCCATAGACCCCTGCCATTTTATTGTGGAATGTAGTAATATTGAATGTTGAGAATAATGGCGTGCCTGTCATTATGATGGGAGGAGAGGAGTTCAAGCAAAGAAAGGGGAAGGAAAAGTGTCACTAAATGAATTTTCTCATTTTAGTTTAGTTGCCAGGTTTTCACTCTTGACACATACAGACATTTTACTATGTAGCATTATTTCATTTGTGTTAGAAAGTACACTCCTACATTTTTCCAGCTTAGCTCTATAACGCTACGGACAGAACTGTCTTCTGAATTTGGATGCCCAAACTGGTTGGAGAAGACTGGATTAAAAAATGGTAATTTGCCAAAAAAGTAAATTTGCCATGATCCAGATAAGATCACATGAATGTGTAAGGACCACATGTCTGTGTAAGCTAATTTATGTATATCTGTCTCTGGCTAGTTCAGGAAGTTTGTGTTCAAAGGGATGGCTTCCAAGAGGAGCTGAAGAGATGAACTTCAGAAGAAGCCCAAAAGAAAGATATTCAAATAACAGTATAAAGCTGTTAAGTAGTAAAGAAAATGACCAAGAAAAAAACTGTTAGAGATCATCTGATTTATTTTACTAATATTGATCTAATATCTAAATATCTTGAGCATAACTACTGTAGATAATAGAAGTAAAGACCTATTCTACTTTTGATGGGACAAATCTGTCCTTGAAAAATCAGTTGTACAGTGGGAATGCTCTTGGACTCCCCTTTATTCCTGGAAGGTCAGAAATATTCAGTGCATTGATCTAGCCTTGATTACTGGTCATTCTCAAGTTGCAGCCATTTGTTACCAACTGTTTGAAGTTGCCACGACACTGAAAAAAATGACTTATGTCTGATCCTTGTATTAACAACTGTTGCAACATCCCTACACTCTTCCTCAAGGAAAAAACATAGTCCAGCAGCCTTTTGAAAAAAACACCTTTGAGACAATGGAGCAGTAAAGAGAATCAGACCTGGTTAGCAATTGGATAGGAGACTTCGGAAATATCAGAGTTACAGATTCAGCCGTGAAGTCAAAGAAATATTCTGGAAAAAGGCAATGGCAAATCACTTTGTATGAATATAGAATAATTATGTCATGAAGTTAAGCTTGGTTTGGAGATTTAATCAGAAAGGGTATTTTTTGTAGCAATGCACAGTTCCCTACACTGGGGACATTGCCTCAGTCTTAGGCTGAAGGTGCTTCAGTGCTGCCCTTTAAAACTGTTTCATCCCAGCTAGCTCAGCTTCAGTATGACAACTGATTCGTCTCTGATCCCTTGTTTCTTATATTCTGTTCCTGGATTATTTAATTCTTGTGCCATAATACTTTAGATTTTTTTTAAAATACTAGACTTGTAAACTGCTTTGAACAACTTTGATTGAACATATATTCTACTTTTGGGGATAAATCTGTCAACCAATCAGCATCAATTGATTGCGTTTACAGTAGTTTCTTAATTATTTTATCTTATTTAGTAAAGTAATATTTTATCCTGGTTAATCTTAAAATGCTCAGGTAAGTAATAAACACTGACCAGTTAGATCTCGCTCCCTCCCTCCCCCCCTCTCTCTGGCAGATCCACTGGATCTAAAATTTCACTGTCTTTACCAGCATGACCTCATTGTTTGAGAATTATGAAAATTAAGTGAATTGTTGTCTTCAGGCTGCCAAGTCAGGGAAGGTTTTATAGTCCTCTTATCTGATCGTTGCAAAGAAACCTGTAAAACATATATTGTTAATGAATAAAATGCATACAGCTTCAAGACATACCAGAAAAGGAAATTAAAATGTTTCCTTTGTTTCCACCTGTGTATTTAAAACTGGTTGAATCAGTTTACAGCTGCCCCAGGATAATAAGATAAACAAAGCATTTCTTTCTTTGCTAAAGCAATAGCTTATTAATAGATTAAAGCTGGATAACAAATCACCAAAATTTATAATATCTGCAGTTCTTAGACTTGAAGCAGAAACAATATATACCTGTACTAAATTCTGCAGTTGTAAAAATGTTTTAAAGTTATTCATAATATAAGAGAATCCGTCAAAATATAGGTGGAAAAATAGACAATAAAGTATACATTCAGAAAAAAATTATCCAAGAAATTACTTTGGAAAATGAATATACAGCAAAGAGAAATATGTGCATAAAAACGCACAAAAATTGCTGGAATGGAGAAACTAAGAAAAACATTTTTTTAAAAAAGATTCACGCATCCTGAAAACAGACGTCACCAGGGTGTTTGTACTCTTTGTGAACAGAGCCCTGTGCTATCCTGTTGGAGGGCATCTTCCATTTTAAGAGATATCCAAGCGAAGCTGACTTTCTTTTTTCAAAAAATGGAGATGAAGAAAGAATCTTTGATGTTTCCCACCAAGAGTTAGGACTTGTATAGCAGATTAAAAAAGCACAAAGATTGCCTAATCAGGTTTTTACCATAGCCTGATGTGGTTCATTTATCTTTAAAATTAACTATTCCTAAATTTGAGATTAACTATATATTTAATATATGCATTTGTTCTTGCAATTTAGCATCTTCTTTTGCCATCTTTGAGAGAGTGCTTTCCCCCTTCTGAATGTAGTTTAAGTGACTGACCTGGGGATTGGGGACTGAAACCCCCTGGTAATGAATAAGGATTGCAGTTTATCAAGAAAAGAGAGGCTGGACTACTCTTCACTGCTAAAGTCATATTCTGAATTTTATTTCTCACCCTATTTAACTCTATAAAGAAATACTTTGTTTGAACAGTATGCACTAGTAGGATGAATTTCAGCTTTTGTGATTACTAGAGACCCAGGGTTTTATAGCTTTTGAGAAAGAATAGTCTCTAAAAGCATAATGAGTCACTATTAAAGGAGGCTGCTATATATCATATGAGGAAACCTAGTATGCTATTTTTCCAGCATACGAAACAGGCAACTGCTCCCCTTGTTACAATGCTATGACATGTGGCACATAACAAGATAAAGAAACATTAATGACAGATGCCAAGATACAGTGAAATGAAGGAAAAAAACTTTGAGTAAAATTTCTTTACCCGTACTTGTATCTATTTAGAAAAAAAAATTACATTTCTTCTTTATTACTTCCATTTGTTTATTTTGCCAGACCACCCCGCGTACCTGAAAGAAACATACAAGAGGGGAAAAAAATTACAGCAACGCCAACTATTCTAGGAGATACACGAGCCCCTCCATGTTTATCAGGTTGAGGGCACTGTATTTTGATGTCAATAAGCAATTTTTCCAGCCTGGTCTCCTGCCCGACCCTTTTAATCCATCAATATATTATTAGAGATAAAGTTGGTGGATGCCTGCTGCAGTTAGAAGATAAATGACATCTCTGAAGTCAGGCATTAAAGACTAGATTAAGGCCTTGTGACACCGTTTTCAGTGCTCATCTCTGCACTTCTGTTCAACCTATCACACTGAGTGACAAGAAAGAAAAATAATGAACTGGGCCAAGGAAAGAAGAAGGAAAAAGGCAGAAAGAGAGAGAGAGAGAGATTTTGCCTCCCCCCTGCCAATAGGCATACTACATCAGTTCACACTCAGGATTAGACAAGAAAAGAAAGAAAGAAAGAAAGAAAGAAAGAAAGAAAGAAAGAAAGAAAGAAAGAAAGAAAGAAAAAAGAGGAATAGTCGAACTCTGGGAAAGGATGGTACAGTAAAGATTAATATTAGGAACAATAGGGAATGGAAGAGTAAAAGGGAGTGTTTTGTTGAATTTTTGCTTCAGTTAATATTTTGCCACTGTTTCTAATCTCTGAGGAGTGATCAGTCTGGGTTTCCACACCATAATATAAACATTTGGGGGTTTGTTCTTTAAAAGTTCTTTGTATTAAATCAAATTTTATGTAGAAATCAAGTTGTAGCTATAAAGTTATGAAATCAAATCCTTTTTACAAATTGAATTTTTAAAATCTCCATGAATTCTTTTCCTGTATTGGGAATTGCCTTCCTTAAACTGCTATACTCTACTTCCAATGAATTCTTTTTTTATTGATTCTAAAAGCATAAGTGCCACTCTTCCTTCCCTCCCCTGAAACTTTGTTTATGGTTTTCATTTTCCAGATTTAATTTTATATTACAGTTCACATTTTCTTTGTCAAAGGTAATAAACAGCAACTTTTGCCTGCCAGCATCCATGGAATCAACATATTTGGTATTCCTGACAAGTTTCAGGACATTCATTTATATCCCGCCCTGAGTCCGCAAGGAGAAGGGCGGGATATAAATCTAATAAATAAATAAATAAATAAATAAATGTGCTCTTCAGTTTAATCTTTATGGTCATGATAAGTTACCATTATGGCAGACTGTGAGCTTGAACATAGCAAGCCAGTCCTTTTGAGGAGTAGTTTGGATGGAATGTAGAATATAAACCTTGGCTTGATGATGAATTTTGTTAGATAAGGAGTTGCAAGCAGGAACAATTTCTTAGAAAGGATAACTAGCAACACCTTAACTTAAAATAGATTTTAACATATGGAAAAGTCCCACTCATATCTAAAGTGCTTTTGTCTTAAAAATTAATATTTATTTACAAAATAAAGTATTATGAAAGCTGTGTATGTATATATTAAGTGAATATAAAGGTATAGACAGGGATACAATAAGGAACTGGAAATGTTGAATATAAGAACATCTTATATACATATAGAATACAGAAGAACAGAATACAAGTATAGAGAAGAACATCTGTGAATTTTTAAAATTATGATTAATTCATCATGCATTATTACTTCATGTCAATTGGACACTAAGTATGTGTCTTTTTAGAAAAACAGTGATTGGCACACCCAGTAGTTGGTAATGCAGTGTTTAGAATGCAAGCACTTCAAAACTCAAAGGGAATCTTTGAATCATTGTTGATTCCTGACAACCACATGAGCTAATCCCTGCAGTTTTATTGGGAATATTTTCAGAAGGGGCTTGCCGTTACCTGTTTCCTAGGGCTGAGAGGGAAGGTCACCCAGTTGGCTTCATGTCTAAGGCAGAAGTAGAACTCACAATCTCTCAGTTTCTACTCCAGCAACTTTACCCCAACTCCATACCAGTTCTCATGATGCCTGCAGGGGATCAAAACAAGTCAAAATACAAACTTTTTTATATACATCACAATCCATGTAAAAAGGAGCAGGGATCTGATTATGTGGTTGTGGCTACCATCTTTATATATATACTTCTATGATCAATTCTGCAAAGCTGCTTCATAGGACAAACTCATGTGCTACAATGGCTACCTTATATGCAAAAGTTATTTCACAGATTAATTTTGTTTTTCGGTAGCTCATAGTGGATGCTGATGTTCTTTTGAATTACATAAAATGGTTTGGAACCCAACACTAGGATAGCAAATATGAGTGCTGTCTGTTTTTATAATAGCATGGAAAATGAGATTACAAGACTGGAAGAGCACTCATCCTTTGTCAGTTATGTATTATCTCTATTTCTATACTGGAACAAGCATTTTATGATCAAAGAGTCCAATTGGAGAAATATTTAGAAATTCAGATTTCATACACAAACACATTTTTACACTAATTTCATGTAAAATGGCAAGACTGGTTTTGTTTGGTATATAAAAGATCTGGGATTTTTTTTAAAAAATCTTTTAATATTTCCTCTATACATATATATAATAAAAACATAAAATAAAGCTTTCTGTGAGAATCACATTATACCAACATACAGACCACTGGCAGGATAGTCATGCTGTATAGCTTATTTATAGAAGCCAGTCCTGCATTTGAAGGAGTTTGGTTTTAAAGTAGGAATCTTTAAGGTGCCTATTAATAATAAGCAGTAACTCCTAGACAGCAACCTTAAAAAGTACACCTGGCCACAGTCTTGTTCACAATTGTGATATACACACACAGACATGAATTCATTTCTTAATATGCAGAATCTTTTTTTTTCTATTTTGAATCTTTTCACTTTGTTTGTGGTCTTTTTCTTTGGATAATTATTTAGACCCTTCATATGGTAGGTAATAACTGCCACCCTTTTAGGCAGTAGGTAAAATCAGCTTTTCAAGACAGGCAGCTATTTACTTTCACTGAGCAAAACTGATAATTTGACACAGAAGGCAATGACAGCCTACTGCTTATACTAGTAATATCTGTCATTTGCTTTTCAACTGCATTATGTACAGAAGCTATATAATGAGTGCTAGATGTATATTATGAAATTAAATACTGTGAATTTACAATTTTAGACAAGCTAAAGAGTGCGTCACCACATTGGGTTTCTATTGGGTTTCAATTCATGTAATACCTCTACTTCACTTTCCATGCTTTTTAAAAGTGAAAAGGTATAGAAGATACTGGAAGTGCAGTTTCCTACTGTTTGCTTTATTTCTTGGTTTCTAATTGCTCTCTCTTGTCCAATACACCTTTCTCAATGAAGACTAATAACAATAACAATAATAAGTTGGAAGGGACCTTGGAAATCATCTAGTCTAACTCCCTGCTCAGGCAGAAAACCCTATACCATTTCAGACAAATGGCTGTCCAGTCTTTTCTTAAAAACTTCCAGTGCTGGAGCATTCACCGCTTCTGCAGGCAGGTTGTTCCACTGATTAATTATTCTAATTGGGAAATTTCTCCTTAGTTCTAGGTTGCTTCTCTCTTTGATTAGTTTCCATCCATTGTTGTTGAAAATATAGCAAGTTTCTGCAGTTGAGGCAGGTTCACTGGACCTGTTGAATGCCAACATCTCATAGCCAATTAGGTAATAGCAGATTTCATTATTTAGTAAAGTAAAGTTGGAAGGGACCTTGGAGGTCATCTAGTTCAACCCCCTGCTCAGGCAGGAAACCCTATACCATTTTGGACAAATGGCTGTCCAGTCTCTTCTTAAAAACCTCCAGTGTTGGAGCATTCACCGCTTCTGGAGGCAGGTTGTTCCACTGGTTAATTGTTCTAACTGTCAGGAAGTTTCTCCTTAGTTCTAGGTTGCTTCTCTCCTTGATTAGTTTCCACCCGTTGCTTCT
>NW_015386576.1:353940-364028 GCF_001527695.2 Protobothrops mucrosquamatus | reverse complement strand
AGGTGATTGTCCACTAGGACTCCGAGGTCCCTCTCACAGTTACTACTATTGAGCAAGGTACCCCCTATACTATACCTGTGCATTTGGTTTTTCTTGCCTAAATGTAGAACCTTGCTTTTTTCACCATTGAATTTCATTTTGTTAGATAGCGCCCAGTGTTCAAGTCTGTCCAGATCCTTCTGTATCTTAAGCCTGTCTTTTGGAGTGTTGGCTATTCCTGCCAGCTTGGTGTTGTCTGCAAATTTGATGAGTTCCCCATCTATCCCCTCGTCCAAATAGTTGATATAGATATTGAAGAGCACTGGGCCCAGAACAGAGCCCTGGGGCACCCCACTACACACTTCCCTCCATGTAGATGCGGTTCCATTGAGGACCACACATGGCCACATGGCAGTATATCTTATCCTAATGTCTGTTGCAGGAAAAAGTAACATCCAATAAACCATAAACAAACTCACTTAGCATTGCATAAGCTTTTCTGTACTAGACATACTGTTCTTCCTCATAGTAGTTTATGAAAACCTATACTACAATTTTGTTTTTCTAATTCTTCCTCCATGAATTAGGACTTGGTTAATTGTGCACAGTTTGGTTTACTGAATATGATGGGCTTTGTAATATTTTGATCACTGAGAGGGGTGTGTGAGAGGGTTTTAACTGCAAACAAATGGTGATTTACTGGGAATAGTACTTCTCTTGACAGATGTCAATATTTATTTCTAGCAAGAAACTCATAACAGTCCTGTGTTCTTAGGAGGGAAAAATGGCTTCTGTAAATTGGTAGTCAGTCTTAGGGATTACAGAAAAGTAGGCACTAACAGCAGGAAAGGTAGAAAAGTTTCTCCCTCCCCTTTCCCAAATAAGGTTCTTATATTATAGTCCAGATCAGCTGTCTTTTATATATCTTGTAGAATAGGGCAGGTAGGAACAGAAGAGATTCTAATTTGAATTGAAAAGGGAAGGGGGGAAATATCTAAGACATTTTTTTTACTTTATTGGGGAACAAAAAACGCATATATTCAAACAGATGAACCTACCCCCATTATAATATAAATCTGAGATATTAACATGGAGTCATACAAACACTGTACTATAGGTTCAGAGTATTGAAGTGAAATTCTGATGGATAGAGAAATATCAGATGATAGTGTTGAAATGAACCCTTAGAGGAATAATCTTTCCAAAACAATCCCAACAGTTTTCAAATTGGATACTTCTATCACAGGAATCTGTCAATTTTAAATTACAAAAATAACTAGACGAGATACATTTATAATAAAATATCTTTGGGGTCACTCCATATATCTGATAGTCTATTGATATACTCACTTACTACAATTTGGTGTGTAAACCTGATACCCTCATTTGCAAATTCAAGGATATTTTTTTGGTATTCACACATTATCTTTTTAAGTCCATATTAAAAAAATTAAATGTGAATATCATGTGACCTCTTGAAGATCTTGAGCCATATCCAGTTATGCAAGAAAAGTGAGTGTAACGTGAATCTAGTCCGGGAGTCTAATGTTTGAATAGGATGGTCTCTCTCTGTCTCTGCTTTTCTGTTGCTCTTCTGCTTGCTATCCTTTTCTTTTGAAGATTTTCAAACTCTCTTTAAAATTACTTTGTTACAATAATTCAGCAAAGGCTTCTGTGTCTGTAGAAAATATTAATAGACTATTATGAGGTCCTACAACTAATTTTTCCACACATATCATCTGTCTTTGCATGGTTATTAAGCGCCAACAATATTTCTGCAATGCTTCCTTGCTAAATTAATTTGATTTCTTCCTCTCCTGCTTTATTTTTTCTCCTTCTGCAACCTCTAAAATTAAATTGAATCTTCATAATTACGCCTTTTTTGTTGTCCCTCATATCTTTCTCTTTTCAATTTTCCTATCAAAGGGGCTATAGAGTTTAATAAAGATGTAAGAAAGGAAACAGCCTTACTGAATATAAGAAGCAGAAAGAATTGAGTTTGGAGCTTGGTTTGGAGATCTAAGTGCTGCAAATTTAAGAGAGTTGCGTGTATACACTTCCATGTAGTGGATTCATAGGGGTCTATCCCTGCTTTCTTCATGTAACACTGAAGATTCAGCCACAGTGTGTGCATTAAACAGCGTTCCTTCTAGAGGAGGAGAAGGATATATGACCTGAGTTTATATTTGATCAAAAAGTTTATTTGTTTGTGTACCACCATCTCAGAGTCATAGCACCACAGTTCCGGGGCAGTGTAGTATTGAAACTGACAAGCAAGATTAGGAAGTAGATTTAAAACATTCTCTCCAGTCAAACAGGATTGTCCCCTTATTTTTTTTTCCTGAGGTCAAGAAGAATGGGGAGACAAGCCAATCATAATGCAATGAAATATCTGAAAAGGACTAAGTTTATTAAGGTTGCCTTCACAGAGTTGTCTGTATTTGAGGTAAGCAGGTTATCATGAAGTTGATGGACAGAAAGAGAAGACAAAACCTAGGCATAACGGCCCTATTATTGGCACAGCACATGTGAAGATTCATAGCTAGCAGCTTAAAGTATAATCCTGCTACTCTCACTATTTTACCTATCGTCATAAGTCAGAGACACCAGGGCATGAGAAGATTAACATTAGCAAGCACTGAATGGAGGTTCCCTCAATCTTTTAACCTTCTTCAGCATAGAGCAAAAGCAGAGTTGGCCAAAGAAGGCTTTGGTTCCAGAGGAGAGCTACCGGTAGCAATTTCTAAGTGTAAAGGAGAGAGTAATGAAGTCAGTTATTATTTTTCATAATTGCAACTAATAATCAAGGATTGTTTGAATCTTCCTTGTAGAATGTATGTATATGAGGTGTTTGCTTTACTGTCAGATGGCGGCCCTTTAGGAGGGAGTAAAATAGATATTAATTAAATCAATAGTACGAATGTTTTAAAATGTCATCAATGAAGGGGAATTTTGATATTTGACTATTTCTAATAATACCTCTTTGGACAGGGAGTGGCACATAATAACTATAAGTGGTGTTATCCCTGGAGGGTGCCCTGCAATTATCCAAATTAAATAAATAATATAAAAACACTTTTTAAAAAATAAAAAATAAGGCACTGAAGGCACAGTCAGATGGTCACATTAAGGTGTGTTTCTTAGTCCCTGAGCTGGCAGAAAAATATACTGACAGAAAGTGCTATGTCCCCAATCCTATGCCTACTCTGCCTTAATAATAAGGTCATTGAATATTGCGCTTGCAGATTTAATGCAAGATGACTTAAAGAAAGCTATTGGATTCCCCTAACTTTATTTCCCCTCCCCCAAGATAATCTGCCTGCAGGAAACTCAACCATCAATCAATCTTCTTAATGTGTGGGAAGGGGCAGAACATGTTTAGATGGGGTCTATGAATAGCAAGTTTACTCACCTATCAAATTGTTCAGTTTCCAGGTTGTTTGTGCAAGCTTTTTTGGAAGATAGGTCTAGCACTCTTTGAAAAGAATTCTTTAGAAAATTTAAAGCACAATGAAGGAATTGTGAAGAGCATTAGAATGTGCCTTCACTGTCCCCTCTTTGCCCCCTTTCTATGCCAGTTACTTGTCAACTGAGCTAAAATGTATGTAGAGGGAGGCAGGGTGAAGTTGAAGGAAACATTGGCTAAGAAGCAAGCTCCAATTCTGAGTAGTGCTCCAAAGGAATGGAGGGGCTAGCATTGACTGACCATGACCAGCAGCACTTAGAAGAAGTACCTGGGTAGTCAAATGGCATCTCCTTGGACAAAATACTTTGCCCCCTCCAAAGTAATAAGAGCAATAAAAATAGAGCCAAGAAAATCCCCTTGTAATATACTTATTGATAATAGAAACAGCAACCTGCAGCTGGCAGAACCCAGCTCTGTTTCCTAGTGCTTTTTGAAAAAAGTGCTGAATTGCTAAGACATCTCAGGAATCTACATAAGACTTCTAAAGTGCTTGCTTTAGAAAGTACTGGATAGGCATTATGGAGGTAGAAGCCTGATGTCCCATCTTTCTTGCAGCTCAAAGCACAACAGTCATAAAATACCTGAAAATGGAAGCAGGCTGATTCCCATTCTTGACAGAGTTATCAAGAACATGACAAAAATGTCAGGCAAACTGGAAGAGCTAAAGATGACTTTAAACTGCCTCAGCTGCGAGCTGCGGATGGGACACAGACAATATCATGAAGGCATGCCATATAAAACCAGTTATGGTTAGAGATGTTTGAGTCCTAAATCTGCTTCAGTTAGGGGTTCCAGATCTGGATCATCATGAAATAATTACTTCTCATAGTCATCCAGATTTTTGTAGTCCAGATCTGAAGTTGTGGGATTTGTACTTTTATTGTTCTGTGGATTCTGAACACAACTGAATTAACACCTACTGTTTAGATCTATGGAATCCAGGATAAATATTTGTAATCAGAATTCTATTTGGAATGTTCTTAATATAGATAGTATAGATGGTTGTTAATCTTGATATTAGTATCAAAGCCCTGGTGGCACAATGGTTAGAATGCAGTATTGCAGGCTAACTCTACCCAAGCTGGAGTTCAGTCCTCATGGGCTCAAAGTTGCCTCAGTCTTCTATCTTTCTGAGGTCAGCAAAATGAGGACCGAGATTATTGGGGGCAATATGCTGACTTTGTAAACTGCTCAGAGAGTGCTATGCACCATTATGGAGCAGTATATAAATCTAAATGCCATTGCTAGTGTTATGTTTGCTGTTCGATGTGGCATTGAAGAGGCAGCAGGTGAAACACAACTCTCTTTATTGCAAAAGCAAAACCGAAACTGAAAAGCACATGCTCCACCCCTATTTATACATTCAGCTTAGGAGGCAGCAACCAATCAGATCACAGTATTCTCCCGCTTAAATGCATAACAAGTAGTCTCCAGACAGAAAGTCTGGCTTGTTGACCACGTGGTCTGCTAACCATTACTACACAGTTTAAGCACCCAATTTCTTAATATTTAACTCAATACATTACAGCTAGTACTATTATTTACTTTTACAACCATTAGAGGGGCATAAGTGTTTTCATAGAAAAGTGCATAATCCTGAAGTCACTCATTTAATGATTTCAGTTCAATTACAGTACATCTATTAATGAGTAATATAGTTAGGACTAAGAACTTCTACTTATTAATACTGTGGTGAGGGAATCCATTGCATCTATTCTAGGCAAATACAACTTAATATTGTTATTGACTAGTAAACATTTAGTTAAATAGCCAAAATATTATATGCCATATTATGAGTCATATGCCTACTTTCTTCAAAACGACTGATCTTGATTTTCATTCTATGTTTTCTAAATTGAGTGCATTGTTTTCTCCATATTTAAAAATGTATATTTTGAGCTTGTTAAAAGAAAATCTGCAACTATGTCAATCAGAGTATATTGAAAAAAGACTGCCAGTTATTAATACTGTCACATTTGTATGCCTAGACAGTTACTTCCAGTGTACTTCATAAAACTAAAAAAAATGCATTTTATAATGTAACTCTGTTTTCATAACTGGATGCCCCCATATATATTGAACTATAATCCCCTTCAAGAATCATGGTGTTAGTAGTGTAACACTTCTAGAAGTTGCCAAACTCTTACAGTTAGTCATTTGTGTAGGACACCAAATCTAGGCACCAAAGTCCAGAAAATCACTAGACTGCAGCCATCTAATAATTATGCAGATTTTTGCAATCCAAATCTGAAAGCTATAAGCCTGTGACAACTCATGAGTTAAGCATGTTAGTATTTAAGGTCACAGAATTCATTTTCATTTTTGGTACTTTTTTGTGCTTGTAAAAGTACATGGTACTTTAAGCAATTTGTTCTTCACTTATTATCAACAGTAAGAAACTCAATGAAGCAGTGAGCTGGGGAATAACAATTATCACCATTTCAATGCCAAAATACAAGAAATTACAAAGCTTGCTAGCCTCTCTTCTGTAACCAACATAACTGACTTATGTCTGCATTTTGCTCTATGCAAAATAGTTTGTTTTTAAATGTCAGCTCAGTGCATACCACTTTGGCTCTGTCTTTTGATACACCTACTTTCCTAGCAGTTTCTTTTGTGGAGAAACACCACCAAACCCACTACACTGTCACCAAACAGCAGCCGTTCATGCATTTATCATCTTTAAGGTCAGTCATGCTATGGCATCAAGGCTTGGCAGATGGATTTATGGGTAGTCTTGAATGTAGATATATTTTACACTCTGTGTCAAAGGTACCTAGACTCATGGATAGCCATCTTTCAGATTTGATTGTATGCACTGGGATAAATAAATAAAGCAGTGGCTTCAGGGAGAATTTTGTAGATGACAAAACTGTTGATATGGGATTTGAAAGTCTGCCAAGCAAGACCATAAGATTAGGTTTACCTTCCTTCTTAAGCGTCTGTTTGAGGCACAATTCCTTGTTCTGCACCTGTTCAGCAACGTGAAAAGGAGAGTAAATGATTCTAGCATTTGGCTAAGAAGCAACAAGATGCTAATATGATCCTGATAAATTTATTCTTAATTATGAAAAACATCAGAATATTTTGGAACGTTGTTGTCATTATTTCCCCATGATTACATAGCTCTTATGAAAACCTGTTATTTGGAATACTTGAAGTTATTTTAAGTTGAGTCAGATTGTTGATGTATCTAACTCAACATTGTCTAAACTTACTGGAGCAAGAACTCTGGGGTTTTTTTTACAAAAAATCTTTCTTAATCTTCTCTGAAGATGCCATGGGCTGAATCTGGGACTCTTAGCATGCAAAGCATGTGTTTTAATCTATACTTTCTTGTGGTATCAACTTCCATAGTATTTAAAAATATCTAACAATATAGTTTATTTATTTGCATCTTTTTTACATCTATATCATCTATAGCTATATCTATACTCTGGCTTTCCTCCATGAGTACAAGGTACTCCCTCCTCCAATGTTCTGGAAAAAAACAAACAAACATAACTAATGTAGAGTAGTTAGGACTAGAAATAATGTGGTGATAGGTAAGTTACAATTATTCATTACACCACATTAACTCTCAACTGATAACTGTTTTTAAGCATTGTGAAAAAGGCTGAACAGAAAGAGAGAGAGAAAGAGTAGTTGAGCCAAGATCAATCCAGGAGCTTTTATGGCCAAGGTTAGCAGAGTCTAGCACCTTAATCCTGGTACTTCTTTACCTGGAACAGATAAACAGACACACAAGAACTACTAATTTGTTACAGAAAAACTATAAAGAATTCTGCTATCTTTAAATATCAAGTTTAATTTATATTATAATGAACATTCAGATTCTTGCACCTCTTAGTTGCTGCCCACACTACATAAGGGCTAAAAGCATCTCCCTGCTGGGAGTGAGGAGAGGCAGTTCCAACTGTTCTTCCATCTTTTCAGTGATGGCTGGATCTGATATCT
Organism: Protobothrops mucrosquamatus; assembly: GCF_001527695.2. NCBI lineage: Eukaryota > Metazoa > Chordata > Lepidosauria > Squamata > Viperidae > Protobothrops > Protobothrops mucrosquamatus. Next base: position 356,626 of record NW_015386576.1, on the reverse strand, counting down.
ACCAGTTTTGACTGTATGAGGACTACTTTTCATCAATGCTACACAATGCTAACTTTTAATCTTGTGAGAGAAACAGGGCCATTGCCCGTATTCTGATGTAATTCCTCCAACTAAAAGTATTAACCTATAAAGAGGTCTTTCTTTCTTTCTTTCTTTCTTTCTTTCTTTCTTTCTTTCTTTCTTTCTTTCTTTCTTTCTTTCTTTCTTTCTTTCTTTCTTTCTTTCTTCCACCCTCTCTAATCTCCATATGCTGAGTCTAGTTCCCAATCAGAGAGTGATAGCATTGATTTAATGGAGAAAAGCTGTATGTTTCCTTACAGCAGGAGATAGGATGCTATCACTTCTTGCTCTGTCCCCTTTGGCCCCCATAAATGTGCCATTTCTCAGGACTTAGATTTCAATCTAATAGCTGATTAGAGATAAAGGCCCAAGGGCTGGAAAAAGCATTCCTTTTCTTTGATGTCAGAGGAGGATAGGTTCTGAATAACGGGTAGCATTTCAGGCAGGCTAATTGTGGCATGAAGATGCTCCACTTTCCATTTGCCAAGAACATGCAATCACAGTCCATCTCATTGGTAGCTTCCACGCTGGAATGGTATTGTTTCTATTTTATCTCAGTAAAAGTCTTTCCATGGGGAAATTCCAAGGACATACGGGGGAAGACCCTTTAAAAATTAATGATCAGCTAGGCATATCCATCCATCCATCCATCCATCCATCCATCCATCCATCCATCCATCCATGGATTCCTAATTGTTGCCTATTGCAGCTGAAGCTTCTGCTGTTTCCAGAATGAGTGAGCAAAGTAGAGAACAAATGATGGGGAGCCTCGAGATCCAGCAGCTACATTACTGAAGGCAAAGACCAGGACATGAACTCACCTCTGACTTCCCATCTCCCATGTAGTGTTGTTTGAAAGATTCTTGAGACTATATTGAGCACCAATGGAAGTGCTGTTGGGATTACATTTGACTCAGCTGTTGACTCCTTGCAAACCATTCAGAATGGAAACAATCAGGAGCTACTGATGGACTTTGCAAACACTTTGATTTGAAAATGCTATGGCATCTTTCAGAGATCCTGGAACAGCTCTGAAAAGAGCCATTTAGAATTCATTACGATGGAGATTTCCCTAGCGTTTCACAACATTTCTTTTTCCAAGCCAGAACAAAGCTCCAGTGCCTACTAAGCCATCCTTTTCTCATAAGCAGGGGGAAGGGCAAAAAATGGCAGGGAACTCATGAGTTATTACCTTGAGCAGCCTGCTACTGTACAATATTGATTCCCCCCTTATTGCTAAGATATGGTAAGGGGAAACCATAGCACTTATTGTTTCAACTCCCTTTCAACAATGGAGGAAGGTATATAACTGTTGCAGTGTGCCTGACCCAGTTGTAGATCCTTCCCAGATGAATTATGCCCATGGCTTGACATTGAGCAGAGAAAGATAAACTATGGCACCTCAGAATTATTTGTGAATTATTACAACCGGTATTTCTCATCTTTTTTGTACATTTCTAGGGATACTGGCAATTGTCAAATAAAAATAAATTATATATAATCATCACTGAGAGTTGGACTGGCATGTACATTTAATAAATTATTGTTTTATATCTATGCACACATATACAAATATATACACAAACCTATACAGAAAAACCTGAAACAGTAGTGTAGAGACACGATATAGGTACTTCTTACACTACTGTTATGTAAGAAATATATGATTTTTACGAATCATAACTTGCACATATATTAAAACTGAAAGGGTTTAACAATATCCGGGGTCTTACAGAGTACTTATTCCTTTCTGTAATTTAATAGTCAATTAATTCATTAGCATTCCACCATCATATTTTTTCTGTTATTTTTTGGTATGAAAAGGTCACAGTAAATTGTCTGTAAACAATATTAAAACACTGAGTAAAGTAAGAATAGCCCTTGATTCTCTGTAAACCCTTATCTTATGAAAATAGTAGACTGGTGTAAATGGAAAACAAGTTTCTCACTTGTTAGCCTGTAGCCACCAACAATAACTGAGAACAACTGATGATTTCCAGGGAATGTTCTTTGCCTTTTCCCATATTTTATTGCTATTTAGGATGCCAACAGTCAGTTTGTGAAGAATATATAGGTATAAATAATCTGAGAGAGAGAGAGAGAGAGAGAGATAAAAACCAAGGAAAATTCAACTCAGAAAAGCTTTTATTCTGACTGGAAAATTGCCCTGCAAATGTACTCAACACAATGTTCCATCTGTCATTTGGAAGTGACAGGTGCAGCTGTTAAAGCAGCTACATTATCTCATCTTTGAAGACAAATTCCAGGCTGTATTTCATTGCTGGCCTGTAATGTGTGTGGGTATACAGCTTAACTGCTGTTTTGCTTCACTATAGGTTTCAAGCATAGTTCTATATTTACCAAAGAAATCATCAACAACGAACACTACTGACATTTTAAAAGCTAGATCAACTTGTAGAAGGGTAGATGCGTGTGATGGCGGACCTACCGTCTCCGGCTCCGTAGCGGCGGTGGTCCGTCGGCGGAGATGGGGGTGTGCGAAAGGGTCCGGGGGTGCTCGCCGGCCTGGAGCAAGTGAGAGGAGAGGGTCGGCGAGCGAAGAGGACGGGTGCCGGACCGCAAGACCGCCAGGTTTGGCTGGGCGGGGCGGCGAACGGAGCCGCGA
>NW_015386576.1:326785-352207 GCF_001527695.2 Protobothrops mucrosquamatus | reverse complement strand
CGCCATTTTGTGACCGCGTGGCCGCAATGACAAAGGGGGAAGGAGGGGGGGAAAAGAAAAAAGTTCAAGAGGCTTCCGAGGCTCACGGCAGCCCTCAGGAGCAGCGTTCTTCTCTTCCAGCCCCATGAGATCTTATCGAGGGTGAGACAAAATAAAATAAAAATAGAATTTTAAATAAAAACTTAAAATTTAAAACTTTTAAAAAAAGAACCTAAAGAGAATTCCAGGGTAATTGCCCGGGAGCTAGGCCCCATTAGACCTCACTGAGGTCCGTGACAAGGCTCTTCCCTGAGTCACAGTGCCAAGGCTATCTGGGGGGGGGGGTGTAGAATTCCCAGATTACCCTCGGGGCAGTGATTGATTCCCCCTTATCCTTGGCATAGGCCCAAGAGTCTTATTGGGCCGTCTGGTGTCTCAAACCCTGGTCACCCTTGGCTTGCTATTTACAGTTGTACTTAGCCTCCGCTACCGTACTGTTGCCAACTTGTAAATTGCTAGCCTGGCAACACAGCAAGCCTTACCAGCAGACCGCAGTCCACTTCAGTGGAGGCATCAATTGCTGCAGGTAGAACCGGCTTAGTTACAATACTTCTGGTTCAGGTGATCAGGTGGGGGAATAGGGCAGCCTATTTAAGCCTTGCCTTAGACCCTCATCAGCCCGGGCGACCCCAACGATGCCCTTGACGTGATGACCCGGTGTCTGGAGGCCGTGAGAGTCTGGATGGGGAGGAACAGACTCAGGCTCAACCCGTCCAAGACCGAGTGGCTGTGGTTACCAGCGTCTCGGCATAGTCAGCTGAGTCCATCGCTGACTATAGGGGGTGAAACTTTGGCCCCCTCGGAGAGGGTACGCAACTTGGGCGTCCTCCTGGATTCGCGGCTGACGCTGGATGACCATTTGTCGGCCGTGACCAGGGGGGCGTTTTATCAGGTACGCCTGATTCACCAGTTGCGGCCTTTTCTGGACCGGGACGCCCTACGCACGGTCACTCATGCACTTGTCACCTCCCGCCTGGACTACTNGAGCTCCCACCCTCTGGAATGAACTGCCCCCAGAGATCAGGGTTATCCCTGATCTCCCTTCCTTTCGCCGCGCCCTCAAGACTTGGTTATTCCAGCTTGCAGGACTGGCCTAGGGTAATTTTTAGGGGGGTTTTAATTATATTTTAAATTTGACAAATATTTAATATTCTTTTTAATTAATTTTAAATTTGTATTGTTTGTATGTATTTTAAATAGATTGTCAGCCGCCCTGAGTCCTACGGGAGAAGGGCGGGATATAAATTCAAATAATAATAATAATAATAATAATAATGAGTGTAAAGGCTACACATATTCATTATTAGCTCTGAGGTCTAGTGCAGGGGTGTCAAACTGCCGGCCCATGGGCCGGTTTCATTGTGCTGAAGCTGCACCCACCCCATTGCCGGCAATGCAAAAAGAGTTGCGATACGTCACGACACGTCATGTGACATGGTGAGTTTGACACCCATGGTCTAGTGTCTTCCCTCTAATGTCTGTCTTGATTCTCAACCTAGGCTGCTTTAAATAAATTTCAAGAGAGGGCACCACACTAATGTCTTCGTGCTTGTACAATAGTTTTATGATATTCATGAGAAGCTTGAATACGTAGTATCAAAAATCATTTCTTTTCTTGGATTTGGATTTGCTTATATAAAACATTATACTTCTGGAATTGTTTCCATTGCCATAGACTTATAGAAGCTACTTGAGCTACTCTTTATATCACAGATCTTGATAATCAAAAACAGCCATTGCTTTTTGTGATTAATTTTAATAATAATGATTTTAAAAGCTTCTTGTCATTTTTATTAATTCATTTTATAAATGCCTATCCTAATAATATTTATCCATTAAATTTTGCCCAAATTACTTAGTTTGTGTTTAGTGATGTCAACCTAAAGCTAGACAATTTTATGATGTCACCCAATTAGCAGCATAGTCCTTAAAGAGTTTGGATCATCCCTCTTAAAAAGCCAAACGTAACTGCGAAGGGAGGGGAAATGGTAGCAGTGGGGTCAGGGATAGAATAAACACTTGCAAAAATGGAAATGAAGAAAGAGAAACATCTTTCATATCTTCTTTAAATAACACTTTTAATGAAAATAATGTTTTGAATTTGCAAATACAATAACAAAACACTTGGTGCAACCTGATAGTCTCTTGCTTCTAATTGTTTATAATGCAATTGGTGGCTAATAGGCTGCAGTGACATGGAATTGGTTCACTTATCCAATTTACTTGTGAGGGCACAAACATAAATTTATTATTCAAGAATTTAAATTCTTCTTCTAATCATACACTTTCCAAAGTAGCATGTTATTTTTTATGAAGTTTTAAAAAGCACATTTAAAACCCAACAACTTTAGTTTTTAAAAAAAATGAGTAACAGCAAAACTGAAGAATAAATGCAGCATTGCATAGTGAAAGTAATAAAATGCTAGCTAAAATATCAACGGTTCTCAATAGGATTGTGTAAAGCTAATTAATTTAGATACTCAGAACAAATAATTGAATCAAAATGGATGCTCCTGAATTCATTGTTGAAATTGAAATGTGTCGAGTCAGTTTTTAAATTAGATCTAATTGGGTTTAATTAAGCATGTGGGTGAAAGTTAACATTTAAAATTAGAACAAGTCTGCATAATACAAGTTCTCAGTAAATAAAACCAAATATTAGAAATTAGCAGTTAATCAAGGAGCCTTGATTTGACGGTTGCTAGATGGTACGTGCGAGCGTGCATGTGCGCGCGCGCACACACACACACACACACGTGAGAATGGAAACTACTAGCCTCTGAGAGGCAAATTCTTTCTATTCCCACCCTTCACCCATTCCAAAATGGAAAATAGAAAATAGCTCTGCTGACGTCAGTGAGAAAACTTGAGGTTTGATTTTGCTTCCTGGACACATCCCATTCCCTTTTTACTCTTAAACACACCTCAAAAGATGAGTCAAAATGTTTTCTTTAACTCTTTCCACTGATAACAGTATGTACCTTTTCAGGGTATGAAGGATACTGACTATTACTGCCCTAAGGACAACAGAAGTGATTCATCTTATTTAAAGGAAGAGAAAATATTATCATTCAGATAGTGTACTTCCTTAAACTATAAAACACAGATAAAAATTAATCTAATTACACTGCTGAGTTCCAAAATTGAAAAGAAGGTCTCTCTTAGCATCTCACATGAGAATACTCACATTAGGACCTCTGAAAAAAATATTAATTACTGAAAAGTTTCAAATAACAAAACATAGCCTGTGCAATCAGAAGAGAAAAAAGCCACTTAATCCATAACCCAAACCTCTGTATATTGAGTTTATTCAATAAATAAGTAAGGATTTGTGTACATTAAAATAACAAGGTAGCATTCAGAAGATGGCTTTGGATGACTAACTAGCCATGAATTAAAAAAACTCACTTCAACCCAGTTTTTGTGGCATCTCTATTTTGTCCTCTGATATGCTGATTTCTTTAGTGCAAATAGGATAAAATTTCGGACACCCCTATGAATGAAGTGATGTAAAGTTGGGACCCATTTTATCTGGTTAATTTTCGTCTCCAATATTAATTGTGTAAAATAACAGAGCAACAGGAAGGTGAAAACCCTGGACAGAAGGGCTTTGCTTCCTAGGCCCTAAAATTTAAGATCTTTATAAATGATCTGTTAAAACTAGTGACAATAAGCTTATGAATCATGATCTATATTAATCAGGGCTGCTGATACAGAAAGATTAATTGAAACGTGCAGTTCTACACAAATGATAAAGTGGTAACAATTTAATATCAGACAAGAAGAGTGAAGAAATTACACTCCAAGCTTCATGCATCATTACTATGGATATTAATATTTTATGCAGTGCAACAGCATCGGGAATCATAATGAAAATCCATAACTAGTGCACAGACATGATTAAATACAACAGTCTTTAGGTGCTGTTTGGTGATGGCGGCTTAGCCATATTTCACTCTTGCTGTGGGTGATTCGAGTGATAGAGTCTAGACGAGAGTGATTAAAAAGTGTTCCTCCTAAAGGCTGTTAACCTTTTACTACAGAAATGAATTTCTTTGATTTTAAAATTATGCCATTCACCCTGGTGGTTTTGTCCTCCCCCCAAGTGACTACCATGTACAGAATATAGATCAAGTGGGTTCCTTGAGCTTTTGAAAAAGCTCTACTAAAGCATTATACACTGTCTCCCATGAAGTATTTGCTTTGGGCATGTATGTTAATGAATGAGAGGTCTTGTGATAAGAGTTATCATTAGTTTATTCCCAAATTGGAGACAGGTGGGAGCATCAATTTGATACTGTTGTTCTCACCTTTAAAGAAGAGAGCCCAACCTTTCTGTTGCATGTTTCAGAACAGGCTATGAAAATTCTGCCCTACTGAGAGTGGTCTATCACAAATACTCATTTACCAGAAATTAAATTAATGAAGTGGTTCACTCCAGCTCTTCTCAGAGATCTCTACTCTCCCAATTTGTTTTTGTATTTTTTCTGCACTTCTGAATTCACTTCCAGTCAAAGTAGGTTTATTTTCTAAGGTTGTCTTTGCATATTGCTGAAAGTATATATTACATGTATTTCATATGTGAGGTTACTGTGTTGCTTTGCAGCATGTCAACTTCTTATCTCTTTATCTCTGTCTCTCTATCTCCCTCTGTATCTGGAAGACAGATGGAGACAGATGTTGGTGAGTCTCTTGGCATCCATGACTCTTGTTCGGATTATTGACATAATCTTTGAAGCTACTTCATGACTTAGTAGGCGAGACAAGAGTCCAATCTGGCTTACTTTTAGGCCCCTCACAAAGATGAAAGAGAGCTGGTGTTGTGTCCCGTGCCTGCAGAAGCAGGCGCGGGAAGTTGCAAGAGTCCCGGGCATTTGCAAAAGCTGCCCGGGACCAGACTGACCGGCACCGGCCTTGCGCGCATGCGCAAGGCGGGAAAGGACTACCTTGTGACTGGGGGGAATTGCCCGGGGATCGGAGAGTATAAATAGAGGCTTGCGCGCCTCTGGGGTTTTGTCGTTGTTCGTAGAGTGGAACAAACAATAAAGACTTGTTAAAGATGAATCGTCTCAAGCGCCATTATTTCCAGGACTTAACACTGGTGACGAGGATGGGATCCAGTCTCTACAGCTAAGAAAGGCTAGAAGACTCACCCAATGAAGTCCGGGAAAGAAACGGCGAAGAAGTCAGCGTTATCCGGCCAGTACGAAATCGCTGGAGGGTGCGTGCGGCTGAAGAAGATGACCCTGATCCTCGAACGGCGTGGAAGTCAGCGTTATCCTGCCAGTACGAAATCGCTGGAGGGTGCGTGCGGCTACAGAAGACGACCCTGATCCTCGACCAGGGCTTGGAGACACACATCTCAACAGAGAGATCAGCGAGATGGGGAATTAACTGAGAGATCTGGAAGTGGAGTGGCCAAGATTCTACGGCCCACTCGAAGCGCTCCAGTGACTGCAACCATCCACACGAAGGTGGACAAGCATTACCAACAGCTGGGAGGAGGTCCAAACATCGTCAGGACAAGGGCCCAGCTGAGATTCATTGCATCGGATGCGGTGGACGCCAAAGCGTGCGGAAATAAAGGCTACATCGCTACGAGCTGCCTGGGTCAACTGAAGGAATTTCTACTAGACTGCATGACTTGCCACGATACGGCGGTTCCTTCACACCCTTCTACCAAAGGTGGCATCCATGTCGGGCGCAGCATTGTTTATTCTAGGGGGGAGGGGTGTTGTGTCCCGTGCCTGCAGAAGCAGGCGCGGGAAGTTGCAAGAGTTCGGGCATTTGCAAAAGCTGCCCGGGACCAGACTGACCGGCGCCGGCCTTGCGCGCATGCGCAAGGCAGGAAAGGACTACCTTGTGACTGGGGGGAATTGCCCGGGGATCGGAGAGTATAAATAGAGGCTTGCGCGCCTCTGAGGTTTTGTCGTTGTTCATAGAGTGGAGCAAACAATAAAGACTTGTTAAAGATGAATCGTCTCAAGCGCCATTATTCCCAGGACTTAACAGCTGGTATTTCTGCAAAACTCCAGAGGACTATAAGTGGCACTGAAGAGGTAGCATTCTTTATTTCTTTTGACTATTTACTGGTGTTTAGATTTTTCACACCTCAGATATAGTAGCCCCAGTCCAATGCAAATTCATATTGATAAGCAGAATGAACAGGGAGAAGATGGTACTGTATATCCTTGCCCTTTGACTCAAGGATCAAATAGTTTTGAACTATAGCTGAAATGTAGTTCACATAAATGACCTTCAATTATCTACATTTGTGCAGAACGTTTACTCTGGAAATAATGCTTCATTATGTTACCTCCCTTCTGTAACATTTTACTTCTCAGTTTTCATTTACTGAATGGCTAACATACATACTTAATGCTAATGGGGCTGTCAAATGCTGCAGAAACTTTTTATGGGGTGCATATTATTCTCTGTTATAGTTACCAAGGATAATTATTGGTTTTGCTTTGGTTTATCATTGCCATTTCCTGTATCATACATTTTGGAAGGGTGAATAAATGAAAGGCACATTGTGGTAAAGTGGCCCTTTAAGCTTAACAGAGACAAACCCAGCCAAGATAAAAAGAAGCCTGGTCCATGTTCAATTAGATAAATGTGGTGGTCAGATCAACTTATGTATAGGCTTACAAATAGTTTGATAGGCCTCACAAACAGTTTGGTCTTGTCTAAAACAGTTTTATATGTGTAAAGCCTTGCAGTAATTTAACCAACTTAATTAAAGCTTTTGTGGATCACAAACCACTAGATCAGAAATATTATCTATTTGCACACTAATCAAATTACCTATTTTAACCAGTTCATCAATGCTTATACCTAACTACTGTTTTATTTGTGATTGTTATCAACATATAATTCTGTTTTACAGACAGTGGAGCTGTACAAGTTTTTTTTTTTTTAGAAAAAATGGTCTTGGCCCTTACATATATTAATAATACATACTATATATTTATATTTATAAATTTTATATATTTATTTTATACCATATTTTAATGTTTGTAATTGGTTTTATTATTTGTCACCCAGATTCTTTTGTTTGAGATGGGTGACTATAGATAAAATTTTAAAAAGTATGTTTTTTCAGGCTATTATGAGAGATTAAAAGAAGATGTTGCTGCATTAATGAATCCATTCATTAAAATTGATCTGCCCCTTAAAACAACATTACAATTTTTCCAGATGGGTCAAAAATATCAGGCCATTTGTATGAATAGCAGAGAGGGGCTGAATTTGTTCTCAATTGAGGTTTGAAGTAAGCCACTGTCTGTGGACATGAACCTCCATAAATCCATTAGTTGACAGCAATGAGTTATAGATAGAAAGCTAAATCTTATTGTTGTTACCTAATGATTGTTTGAATTTATGCAGCCCAAAGTCTAACCCCATTGATTTTTATTCTAAACTAAACAAGCCAAAGTCTAACCAGCAGCTAGTAGTATTGAAGCAACCACAACTTTCCAATCTCACTTATTTGCTTCAAATGATGGATATTTTGGAAGGCTTGAAACAAAACATCTTCATAAGTGTGAAGTCACTGCAACAACATGCTGCAAAAGTGACATAAATCAAAAGCTTGTGGCCCATATGTCAAAATGTAGCTTCTGTACTAGACACTGAAACATGTCTTCCTGTAGGGATTTCTTTCTTCAGGATAAACTGGGTAAAAAATAATGTGGTTAATAAATAGTCCTTAAAATTAGCAACGAAACCCTAGGAAGATGTGAGTATCATTCTGATAATGAAGAGCAGGCACTACTAAAGAAAACAGACAAAGCTGTAGCAATTTATTCTGAATTGCTCCTGAGATTTAGCTCTAGATTCAAAGGAATAGGCAAGTAGATAGGGGGGAAGTGTTGGCTCACCCAGTATACTGGCCTAATTACATACAAAGCATTTTATAACAAACCATGTCTCTATCTGAAAAATACAAGTAACTTTTGTTTTCAGCACAATACTTGTCTGCTTTTAGTCCAACCACAGCAGTTAATTGCTTATTTTAGTCCAACAACAGCAGTGAATTGCTTATTTTTATGATTTTAGTTATCCTTTTTATCCCTCTGTATCTATATTCCTTTTGTGTATTTGGCTTGTTTCTTTCAATCCCTGATTTATACAAGCAACACATAAGTCTGGGATGTGGTGAGTACAGCAGATTACTGAGTGTAACGTGGACTTGGAACACAGAAAGCTTGAGCTTGGAGCTAGAAGGATCTAAGATTTAATGCATGTTTGGTAGTCATTCTGAATGGGTATTCTGGCAGATACAATACACACACACACACACACACACACACACACATATTATAAACCTTGCTGACTCAGTATCCTGCCCATTGATCATGTGATAGGGCCGTCCGTCCTAACTGGCCGTAATTGCCTCAGTTGTCCTGCCTCCCCTCACTTGCATTCCAGTTTCGCAACTTTCTTTCCTCCCATTGTTCCTTTCTCTGTCCTTCCCACTCCTGTCAGCCCTACCTTTCCTTGCTGTGCCCCCCCTCCTGGCATATCCATCTGTCCCACCTGTCCTTCTTGCCCCCGGTCATCCGATGTTATTGCTGCTGGTCTATCTTCCAATTGCCTCCTCCTCCCCCCATGGCCATGTAAAAAAACCCAAAAACCCTGAAGGGAAAATTTCTGATCTCTTGAAGTGATCCTGATGGAAGAGCAGATCACCCGTAGCCAAATGCAGTCTTTATATTTAAGATATATTTATATATTTAATTAACTTAAATGAACATGCTATTAGATCAAGTTTAATTTTCTCTTGACTCTGTTGATTTCTTTGTCTTATACCCATAATTTTTTTACATGGGTATAGTCTTGGTATACTATTCTGAAGGGAAGATGAATTCAATATGAAGAAAAACTGTGATTGGTTTTCCTGACATTTTCTTTTCTCCCTTCTGTTTGGTTTCCCCATCATTGTCACTGAAGTCTATTGTTACAATTAGTTTCCTTTGCTTTTTCTTGACAACAACCTGGCAGAGAATTGGAGTTGTAATCTTAACACTTCTGGAGGCAACTGAGAAGAAGCCTCACTAAATAGAGTTAGATTAACCTCTGAATAAAATGCATAAGATTATGGAAATCCCTTAAAATTAGTTAACTTCTAGACAGATGCACCCTTAAAACATAATATTGACTAAATGCTTCAACCTCACTATGGCTTGCATTAGATGTGAAGTTTAGTATTACCCTGGTTATGACACTAAATATGATGTTTATATTTAGCACAATTAGAAGTACCATATTTTAAAAGATTAGTTAAAAGCCAGTGCTTTTGGGATCACTGGAACATGTAGGCATATGTGCATAAGACATCAATTTAACTGGGGCCTGTGTAACTCATGAAGTAGGTGGGACTCATGATTTTTTTTACAGGCTAAGATTGTTTTATTTTACTGCTAGCAGGAGACTTGATTAATACTAAGAAACATGACTAAAGTGAGATTAAAACCTTTGATTGGCTTACAAATTATGACTATACTAAGCTCAACAATTTTAAGAACTTCCTATATAAAATGTGATTACTAATAATGAAAAAACCTGCAAATACAATTACCAGACTACTGTCTTCCTGTTTGGCTACACACACACACACACACACACACACACACACACACACACACACACACACATATATATATATATATATATATATATATATATATATATATATATATATATTCTCTTTAAAACTGCATCATTTTATTCTGCCTTTTAGGGACATGGGTAGTGGTGATTTCTTGAAATGTGATGGATACACCTGAACCTTTTTAAATGCACTGTTTAATTACACATATGAGTTGTTAAACCTCTATCTGGCTGTACTGTGTCAGTCTTCTGTGACTGCACATAAGGCAGAAACAGTTGCTATGGTACTTTGGGTTTAAACCATAAGGATTATTACAGGGCTTTGGAATTCTGGGAATAAATAGATTCACCACTTTTCCAAAGGGACGTGGAAAAAGAGAGGGAGAAAGAGAGGCGAGGGGAAGGAGAGGTTAGAAAGAAAAAGAGAGAGAGAGCAGGGAGGAGGGGAAATGAAAGGATATTATTTTTTTTGTATCTGTCATTTCCCTGCTATCTCCCATATGACTTCTTAATCCATCAGAATGCTGGGAAGATAATGTTTTGGGCGAAATAACATGAGAGAGAGGATAGACTCCCAAGGACCAATATCTTTATTGCTCGGAGGATAAACGGATTATGTCAGCCATTTTCTGTTGCTGACAGCTTTTCTTATTAACCGATTTTATTTTTTAATCTTCCAGGGAAGAAATATGGTTTTATGTCACAATAAAACGCCGGTCACATCTAATTCTGCCCTCAAACAAACAGATTTCTGAAAGCCTTGCAGAGAAATTTGAAATAACTTTAAAGAGGGGTTTTTTTTTGGGATAAAGTCTTTATCCAGAGGCTTGTTCAACTGCAGTGTAAAAGGTTTAGAGGTAGAAAGGGAGAGGGAGTGAAAGGGAGTGAAAGAGAGAGAGAGAGAGAGAGAGAGAGAGAGAGAGAGAGAGAGAGAGAGAGAGAGAGAGAGAGAGAGAGAGAGAGAGAGAGAGTGAGAGTCCCTATAGTTGTTTTTCCTCTGTTGATCCCCATTAAAAGAAATTCTTCATTGTGATCTACTCAAGGAAATACATCTCAGACGAAAGAGTCATATGAATGTTAACAAATATGGCTATTTGTGTGGCTTATGGTCTCTCCGGAGCTTAGAGATGTTGTGTGTGACACCCAGAGAATGAGGAAAGCAATCATTAGAATCCCAGCAACCTGCTTAACCCCTTTCTTTCAAACTCCGCCTTTTGATCTGACACTTCTCCCCCTTCACTTTGGCTGAGATTACTGTGGAAGATGCTAATAAAGTATTGCATGAGAGATAAGGAAGTCACTTTGGATGAATATTTTCAGCTAACTACGGATGAACTTGTTGCTTCCCATCTCTTTCTAAGTATGCAAAAGATCCCAATGTTTTCTGTCTCTGCTGCCTGAAAAGCCCCACAATTTGCATGCCATGTGTGCCTGTGCTGCATTGTTATTTATGCACACAATTCTTAAGGACGTTGCTCTTCACTGGATTTCGTTTATGAGATATTGCTCCTCTCAAAGAGCATTGATGGTCAAGTTAAAAAGCTATCCATCAGCCGTTTAGTTGGAAAAGTATGTCAGTATAAATTACGCTTCCCCCTTTGCCAATCCCTATTCTGCCCCACTACTGGGCCCAGTATATTGTGCTGTCCATATTTATTTTGAGTCAAGTTAAGTGGAGAGATTGATGGAATCCTCCAGCTTCATTTCCTCACCCACCAATTGTAACCTACCGGCAGGAAAACCAACCACCAGGTGCTCTCTTTAATGTAGGGTAGAATAAATGTAGATAGATGCTTCAGATGGGAGGTTTGGCTACCTGTCAGGTGGTCCAAGTGACAGGTGGTAGTGAAGGATGTGCGTGTGGGTGCGTGTAAAGAGGAGAGCATTTTCCCATTTCTCTGGTTACTTTTTCAGTGAGATGGGTGGCTATATACATTTGATGAACAAACAAACAAATAAATGAGAGCTCTTAGTGTTTTTTGAGCTTGGATGTTTTCTTGTAGACATTTTAATACCTCAAATTAGATAACATCACTGTTTTCAACACTGAGCTACAACTATTCTCCTTTATTGGAAACAAATAAATATTTATGAGGGCAGGAAGGGAGGAAGGAAGAACTCATGTCTAACTGTGTTTAGTTGCTTCCCCTGTGAATGAGCCATTTCTCTCTGAGCAATTGCTCTGTCCATTAGTGCTTTAATACTTAAATGTCTTTCATACCTATCACGTCTGTCGATTACTATTTTCTCTCTAGATTTCCAACAAAGTAGAGGGCAATAGACCAGAGCTACCTTATTTTATTTGAAGAACAAGAATTATTATATGAGCTAATTCCGTTTTTTTAAATATAATTTTCTTTGAGGATTTATAAAAGGGATAATAAAGAATAATACAAACTAATATAAGTTATAAAAAGAAAAGAAAAATAATCAAGGAGAAAGCTAAAAGTGTCAGAAAGGGAAAAAAGTAAAAGAAAAATAGAAAAGAATGAAAAGAAATAGCTTCTGATCTTCTTTACAGCAGCTATAAGTACAACCCTTAATTTATCTTTTATTTAATGGTTACAACATAACTTTCTTCTTTCTATAATTTATCTTGTCAAATCAACAAAACCATAAATTATATATTCATTTCCCCCCTATTTTATGCAAAAACATCATAAGGGATTTTTCAGTCAGCATTATATTTAAATATTGTCTTTTCTCTGACCAAAGTCAATTTAGCCATTTCAGCAAGTTCCATCATCTTCATCAACCATTCCTCCATGGTGGGTAATGCTGAATCTTTCATCTTTGTGCATACAATAATCTTGCTGCAGTTATCATGAACAAAAAAAAGATCCATTCCATTTTAACTGTATTCTGACATGACTTGTTCTCCTGGAGAACAAGAAGATGCATTTTTGTATTTTCCCACTTTAATTGTATTTTGAAAAATATCTTTACCATTAGATGGCAGCAAGCTTGTAATGTCCTGAAAATAACGTGGGATTTAAACTGGCTTTTCTTGCTTATTTGCAGATTTGCTGTTTTTCCTGTATTTATCACTTTTAGTCACTCTCTACATCCTATACTCCTGGTGAATAGTCCCAGGTCAGCCACCGTTCGTTTTGGTTCTCTTGCTCTGTAGGACCTAATAGTTCCATAGTCATAGCATAGCCTGCCTTTTTCCTTCTTTGAGATTATTTCTGGTGTTTTCCTGTTTTTATTTTTTTCACATTTTTGTTCAGCCTAGGCCAGGGGTAGGCAACCTTGGCCTAGGAGATACACAAATGTGATCTGAGAAAACAGAAACTGAATTCCCATTCCTTCCCCATTCTTGAATTACCTTGGCAGATGACTATGAGGTGCTGAAAAGTCAAAGAAAAGAATGGATCATCTTGCCTATAATGACTAGCACACTCAAGGATCAGTATAACACACTTGATAGTGACTCACAACAGATGAGGTAGGATATAGATGAGCAAAGGGTCTACAAATATTATCATGGGGTTGTTTTGTGCCTACTCAAGAATGGGTGAGTAGCACTGTAACTCTTGTAGAGAAAGGATGGACTGAGTTGCACTCTGCGACAGAAGTGTCAGATGTGGGAGTCATGAGGCTTCCATTCCCTCCCAGCAGTGTTACTTTAGACCTCTGTGTTCCTGATGCCCAAAATTTGTTGATGACCACACATATCAACAGCTCAGTAGGAAATGTGAATTGAAATTGCTATAGTTCCATCAGCCATTTTGTTTTCAGCCAAATGTTGCAAGTAGCCCGATATTATTGTGAAGATTATGAAATGTGAAGATAATATTGAGCTGTATGTAGTAATGATCTGAATAAATATAAAGCAGTTGCCCATACACTTTTGTGGCTATATTACACTATCATTCCTTTTCCTCGTCCTGTTCACTATTGCCAGCATGTTGTTCTAATGTTCTTTCATTGTTTTGAAGAATGTCATTTTATGTAGCAATTGTTAAATACATTTATTCAAAAGCAAGCCCAGTTGCATTTAATGAGAGTTGATTTGTTCTGTTGTATATTTTAGGCTGGTTGGAGTCCTATACCTACCTATCTAGTAGTAGAGCATAGTAGAGCTATTGATAATAGACATCTATAGGATTACTTAGTCAATCTTAGTATTCAAAGGACACTAAGGCTTGCTCTATAGTGATTTACCTGGAAGTGTATCTTGTAAACCTCAGAATAAGCCCATTGAACCTATTCTTGAGTAGAATGTTAAGGATTACAATTGGCAAATTGCTGGAGGGGAATCAGTAAAATTAAGTTGCTTCGGCTTCTGCTATATGTAATTTTGATGGTGGATTCAAGGACAGCTCATTTTGAGTCCTTACAAAAACAAAAAAGGTAGTTAGCAAATGTTATTCCTAGTGATTCATTATAGTTAAATTATTAAGGCTTATAGTGTTAGACATTTCTATTAATATGATAAAAGGATGGCACTAGTGGAAGATTTAAGCCGGTTATATGGGAGGAAATTTCACTGCAGCCTCTACATATATGTGTATCTATAAAACACCCATTTCACATCCAAACTGAATGCTGTGGAAAATTGTGAGAATATAAAAAAGAGAGATTTGTGCATTATGCATCCAGAGTCACTGGGTTGCTGGTAGTTTTCCTCTTCAATAATTGGTTCCATTGCATCAGATGCAGCAATTCAACTGAGTGAGTTGTGCTTTCACAGCTATAAAGGCATCCTGAGCCTGTTAAGAGATGCAGAGAACTCTAATGTGAAGAAATTCATAGAAAAAACTCAAGGAAAGTCTAGGTCTGTAAAGTTTGAAGGCACCCAAATTCCACTGAAAGAAGCCAGTGTTGAAAGGGAAGAGGTGAGAAATTTAAATAATAATAATAATAATAATAATAATAATAATAATAATAATAATAATAATAATAATAATAATAATATAATAATAATAAAAACACTGGTAAATCTGTAGGATGAAATAAAAAGTATATTGTTTAATGAGCAGATATTGTCCTTGCAGAAGCAAGCTATTTCATCTATTGACTCACTGGTATATTTACTAACATACCTTGATCTTCAGAACACAAGAAATCCTAAGAGCCCTGTGGGAAAATTAGCCTTTTTGGAATAAATGCTGTACTCAAGTCAGTCTTTACAACCACTACAGGGCTGTTCAAGGAGGGAAAATGCAATTTTTTTTTACGGAAAATTAACCCAAATTCTGCTTACACGTGCTACTTGTCAATTGGCATGGTCAAACCATCTATCCTTTAAAAAACACTATAAAATAAACACTTTTTATATTTATCTAATGTCTTCCTTCCATGAAGAATAAGGATATGCATGAGATTCTATCCACAAATTTATCCTCACTATTCTATGAGTTAAATTAGGATGACAAGAGACAGAGAGAAAAAAGTAAAGGAGGAGGAGAAGGAAGCAGAAAGACAGAAAGAGAGATAGAGAAAAAGAGAAAAAGAAGGTAACTACTCAGTCAATCAATTACCATGTTATTACCAACAAATAATAATTGACTCTGAATAGTTGAGGTTGAATCCCATATTCATTTTACAGATAAAAAGTCTGACAATTACTATTTTTTTCATGACAATTGATTTTACTTTAATAGATATTTCAAAGTACAACTAAGAAAAAGAGAAACAAAGAAATAAAGGGAGTACTATGTAGTATTAATCTAAGTCTGAAAATTTGTATCCATTTTACGCAGCTTTAAATCACTTTTAAAGCTCCATAAAATGGATAAGAATTTTTAAAACTTAGATTAGTACTCCACATAAAGATGATCTTATATCAATTTACCACTTTGAAACCATTGCCAAAAACAAATCAGTAATAAACTATTAGCAAAGGCAGCCAATATAACAAAAATCATCAATCAGAATAAACAATCAATAGAAGTTTTTATCTAAATTGAAAACTCATGCTCTTATAACAAATGTAGTAAATTCTATTCTTTAAGGCTTATATTAAAAGAATCCTGAACTTCAGATATGGTACAACTTTATGTACAGAATTATAGCCATTAAATTACATTCATATCACATTTTTTAAATAATTCAAAGTTATTCTTGACTTTGATGCATGCTGCAATAGCTTAGTCTGCTATTCTTCTAATGAAGGAATTATGTGCAATTTCCTGAAAGAAGAATAGAATATCCTAATAACTGGTATCATATACAGATCCAACTCTGTATACTTTAAAAGCTTAGTAATACCTAATGGAAAAAATGCTGGTGAGAAGAAAAGTTGATATTTAAAATCTGTTTCATTGTGCAGTGAATTATCTTCCAGAATTGTTGAGCTTTATGATCTTGCCACCATTAAAAATTGACCTAATCTGATTATTTCACTTCCACCAATGTTTTTAATTTTATTAATCACTCCATAAACTGCAATTGTGTGCATATTTTCTTTGTAATTTCATTTTAATACATAGCATTTGTCTGTTTGTCTGTATGACTTTCCTTCCTTCCTTCCTTCCTTCCTTCCTTTTTTTCTTTCTATCTCTTTTCTCTCTCTGTCTATCATCTATCTATGACTTTTAAAATCTCCTTAAAAGAAATATATCAAAGAAAAAAAATCCCAATCAGCCTTTACTTACAGTTATTTAGCACAAAATTTGTGTTAAATTATACTGTAAATAATATCAGTAGTTACATAGTTAAAATATTTTGCAATACGCTTGGATAGTTATCTTCCTTCTTCTTTATAAGATTGCCTCATATGTGTGTAACATTTCAAATTATTCTCAGAAATACTGTCCTGATCCATCATTGGCAATCAGTGAACGTTGCTTATCCAGTTTCTTTCTTTCTTTCTTTTTCTTTCTTTCTTTCTTTCTTTCTTTCTTTCTTTCTTTCTTTCTTTCTTTCTTTCTTTCTTTCTTTCTTTCTTTCTTTTTCTTTTTGCCTTACTAAAGAAAGACTTGCTCCCAGAAAAGAGGGACCCAGGATGAATTTAAAAAGACCTTTCAGAAAAAGACTGAGCATTTACTATTATTTCATAAGAACGCTGCAAACAGTGTATTAGCCATATATGACCCACTTTATCCCTATGAAACATTCCTCTATGTCAAGTTGATCAGGCTTCAAGAACAAGGAATCTTTGTATGGAAACTCTCAAGTGGAGTTCCAGACAAAGACATGCACTTTAAACTCAAGAATTTGATGTTGTGTCTGATCTTTTTTCAGTATGGGAATGAAAAATATTTGTAGTTTTTCCTCACAAAGAAATCAGTCTTTGTAACTTCCTGCTTTTTTCATTTCAAGAATTTGATTTTGGGTAAGAGAGAACAAATTATTTCTTTTACCTAATCATTAAAGTCTGGAATCGTTGATAATCAACTCAAAATTACCTTAAGATATAGGAATAGTCTTACTACTACATTCTGTTCTCTTGTTTTATCTTTTCTTTTTTCCTTGCTATTTGAAGAGCTGTTACCAAGAACAATGAGGATATGCAGTTGAGAGGCTGAGACCTTGAAGCTGCCTATAAATGGCAGCTGCACAGCAGATTGAGCAGGCACATAGGTCAGCAGATCACAGTCTTCACCACCAAGATGAGATGTATTCCCTTTCTATTTGAACTGTGGGAGAAGATTTCTAAATTTC
The DNA here is from genome assembly GCF_001527695.2 of Protobothrops mucrosquamatus. Taxonomy (NCBI): domain Eukaryota; kingdom Metazoa; phylum Chordata; class Lepidosauria; order Squamata; family Viperidae; genus Protobothrops; species Protobothrops mucrosquamatus. Next base: position 334,942 of record NW_015386576.1, on the reverse strand, counting down.
TATTTATTCGTACCAATTAGTATCTGAAAATGCAAAATAAATAGCAATAGCAATAACATTTAGGCTTTTATACTGATTCACGGTGCTTTACAGCCCTCTCTGAGCAGTTTACAGAGTGAGCATATTGTCCCCAAACAATCTGGGTCCTCATTTTACTGACCTCAGAAAGATGGAAGGCTGAGTCAACTCTGAGCCAGTGAGAATCGAACTGCTGAACTGCTGGCAGTCATCAATCAGCAGAATTAGCCTGCAATACTGCATTCTAACCACTGTGCTACCACAGCTCTGTATTCTCCAATGATGTTTTCTTTTGGTGATTTTCAACTTGCTACTCGTTATTTACTGGGAAAATCTAAATCCACCCATATTTCCTTTCTCCTCCAATTTTGGCATATACAGTTACCATAGCAATATATATTGATCCTTTTTGGGTGTTGGTTCATTCTGTGCCATAGAATATGCAGTCAGAATTTCTGGACCACCAGGACCTAACTTAAAGAATACAGGATTAGCAAAGTGCCTATATACAGTATCTATTATATGGGTACTTATTATATCAACCTAAGTGTATAAATGATGTAATTAGTGCTATTAGAAAATTATAGTCCTGGAGCAGGTACTACTTACTCAGGGAAAAAAACCCCAAAGAGCTGAATACTGGTAGCAAGAATGCTTTCATGAAATCTAGCAAGGAATTCTGATAACTTCCATATATTTATGATGCTTCAGCTGATATAGTGTTCTGCAGAGTTTGGGCTTAGTAAATATATACTGTAAGTGATACTTTTTTGTGTGGAAATGGGGACTTTGGCTTTCTTGCATTCAGTAAATGGTCTGATGGAATAGGACAGCAGGAATGAGGCAGTAGTTCACCATTAAACCACAGGTATTCATGTTTGGAAAGTATGTGTCTCCACCCTCTACAATCCAAACTGGAAATCTATTATTTTCAGGAAGATACAAACATAATATAGTACATACAGTAGTTGTCAAATAGAAGAGTCAATGGGCTCTTATTTCCAATATCAAATTCTTGAGCTCCAAAGTAAATAATTTCTTCATTTTATTTATTTAGTTAAAACACTTTATGGCAACTTTTAAAACCAAACTCTGGGCATCCCACAACCAAAGGATAAAACAATATGTACAACCAGTAAAAATAGGAAACAATAAAACCAAAACCAGAAAGCCAGATTCCACAGCCAAACCTGCTCATGCACAATACTCTCCTTCCATTTTGATCCCATACTATCACGGTGTTTGGAGGAAAAGCCAGATTTTAAGTGCTTTATGGGTGGTTAAAAGGGTGAGGGCTGCTAGAAAAAAAGAGGAAATGAAGAGGAAAGGTGTTCCATAGGGCATATGCTGCAACAGAAAAGTTACACTTCCAAGGACTGCAAAGTGGCAATTGTTTAAGGGACAGGACTTGAAGCATGCTTATCCATCCTATAACAAACATTTGCTAGCCACATCTTGGGCACTTTTCTTCTTCTAGGTAAAGAACTCAATCAACTCATAAACATCTGCTCCCAAAGAGGAATATCTCATAGTGCACACTGGTCTTTGAGCAGAAGTGGAGACAGAGAAAACTTGGTGATACAATGGCCTAGATGATAAATGGCTTGGGTGCTAGGTGATTGCTGCCATTTTTCTTGCCAATTGTCATTGTATGGGAAATGGATTCCTTGTTTGCGTTCTACAGTAATTATTGACCCCAAAAGAAAAAAATCCCCAACATTAATTTGCTTAATAGCACCCTATGCAGATGGCATATTTTGCCCAGCAACTTGGCACTGACTGTGGACATAAGGAGCCTCATCTATTTAAGTCAGCATTCATCTGCATTCCTGTTTATCAGAGGGCTCCTTGTAACCAAAACAAAATAGGAATTTGTTTTGAACTACCAATCATTATAGCAAAGGTCTCTGTGGCTTGCTATCAGTTGTAGGCAGTATCACATTAAAATGAAGGTAACACGGAGCAATTCTATTTCCAAGATAGTCATATTTAAAAGAATGCTTCTGCATCTTCTCTGTTGCACTTCTTCTCTATTATTCCATGAGAAAATTTACTCAGTTTAAGGCTTATGAACAAACTTAATGCTGCTATTCTGTAAGAAAGTTCTTGATAAAGATGAAAATACTCAACTTCTCTGTAGAAAGAAAGAGAGAGAGATCTGCAGTAGCAGCATCTTTTATTTGACAGTGATATCTGCAAATTAGGTCTCTTTAATTTAGTACCAGTTAGTGACATGGGCATATTAGAGATAGCATTCTAGTATCCTTAAGTTTAGCTTCTTTAATTGAGAGTTGCAAAATGAAATACGAACCATGGAGATTAGCAATGGTACAAACTGTTGCCTAACTGAAACAGAATCAACTGTTGCTGAATTTTCTAATTTATCCATTTGGTAATGCTTGCACTGCGAAATTGCTTGGAGCAGATGGCTTTCATTTCTTTTGCAGACTCTGCTGAATGAATGAATGTAGCATAAATCAAAAAGCATCTGACCCAGAATATACACTGCCATGACTTAAGCTACACTTGAATATGTTTTAGATCAACCTTAGTATAAATTAGAAATTAGTATATAAACTAGCCATAGAGAAAACTGAGGACTTTCACAGAAAGGTCTATTATATTTATACCACTTTTCTCCAATGTGGTGCTGTCCACATAAGCTGCACCCATAATTTCAGCCAACATGACCTAAATTTTAGAGCATGTCTTGTTTATTAATTTTTTTAAGTATAAGATCAGATAAGAATGCTGTTAGGAAAACAATTAGGGCAGCAGTACTGCTTTATGTGCATTTAGAAACAGAGAGTAGGGAAACATGGACTAAGTAGTTAACTAAATACATTGATGCAGGCTTTTATCCTGCATCTATCCATCGGTGATGAGCTTCTGGGCTAATAGACCATGGTCTAATTATTTTGTATCCTGTCATTTCACTAGCACTTATGGCTGATATTTTCAGAGATGATAGTGGTGGTCTGTCTAGTAGCACAGGTCTTGGGAGCTCATAGACAATGCAGCTAACTAACAATCGGTATCAAAAACTATTTCCCCCTTAGAGAATAATAGAGAACAAGTTAGATTTATTTTCCTTTCACCAGAAAGTGACCACCAGAGATCTTAGCATTTCTAAATCAATGTGTTGAAACTGGCATTTGCATGAATGAACTCTTCATAGAGTTTAAAGTGTTTATGCATGAAGTTACCAGAATGCAGATTTAATGTGTATATTAAATTACAATCATTTCTATGCTTTAAGAGAGGTTAGGGTAATCTAGAGCCTTTCAGCTATTTGATACTTTAACTCTCAGCATTCTCATCAATATGGCTGACGTTAGCTAGATTGAGTCCAAAAGGTTTGGCTTAAAAATCTTCTCTATCCCTCCCTCCCCCCCCACTCTGTCTGTGTATTATGAATTATTTCTGCTTTTTGACATTATTATAGGATCCTTAGACAACTTTTGTTTGTTATTGGCTTGTTGCTGTACCCAGTCACATTCTTGAGGTGTAGTAAAGGTAGGCTGTGGTAGTAATTTGTGTTGTTAGACTTTCCTCCAACTCAAGAATGGGAAGAAAACATGTTAGTTATTGTGGGATGAAATTTTAGAGGCTATTGCTGAAGTGGATGATGCCATAGCATAAGCTTATCATAGGTAAATAACTTAAAATTGTATCTGCAACCCATCATTTGTAAGGATATTCTGGAGCATTAAATACAAGTATTAAAACTGAGCCCTGCACAAACAGGAAGTCCAATAGTTGCCAGGATTTCAGTGGAGTTAAATAATAACCCAAGAATTCCTGGAATCTTTGTTTTTTCTTTCCCCTTCTTCTTTTTTTTAATAAGCATGCTTATCATTTTTAAGAATGTGTTATTTAATGCTGTTGCATTTTTTGTTGTTAATTAGTTTAACACTCTGAATGTGTATGCGAATGCATGTATACACAACATATAAATGCACACACATGTACATGCACTCATGTGCGTGCACATGCACACACACACACACACACACAACGCACAGACACAGAGGTAATTTTGTGAGGGCTGTAGCCCAAACATTTCTGGAAAACACCAGACTGCCTCTTTCTGTTTTAAGTCATAACCAAGTCATCAGAGATTATAGAAGGATGCTTACTTTGTGTGTGGACTGATCTTGCAGGACAATAAAAGACACAGGATATAAAAAAGTATTTTTCTTAGGTTAATTATTCAAAATATTGTAATATTTTTAGATTTTCCTGTATGCATTAAGGTAAGAATCGTTTCTTACACCTGCGGTTTTGTTCTGCTGGTCACTACCCGGGCATTTCAGAGATCAAACCATAGTCTGGGCAAGCTATTATTGATTCAGTTATAGTTCATTTAGACCTGTCCAGATGAGATAGCCAAGTGCCTCAAATTTAAAGTAATTAAGAAACTGAAATGAAAAAAAAACCAGATTTGAATTACACAGACCTTTATCTTCTGTTTCATTCTGGTCAGAGTCTCCTTGTAAAGTCCAGAACAGATAATCAAAACAATAAATGCTATTGTTGCAGAAAATGGGAAACCTAATTCCTCCAATCTCTAGATTTTGGTTTATTGTTGCCATCTTGATTGTACTAAATAGAAATATAGAATCGATGAAATAAAAATGAGATGGAATATATTCTTACATGATCAGATTTGGTGGCAATATGAAATATTTTATACTATACCATGCAGGGAAAAGCATACTATGAACATATAGATAGAGTAAGATATATTAATAACAAAAGAATGAAATATATTTGATTATGTATTTTGTGTCATAGGCTCATTGTGCTACTTTCTAGTAAATAACAACAATAATAAAATATTACTAAGTGTTATATTTTATGCTTATTACCTGGAATATTTGATAATATCAATTCCAAATTCCACAGATTTTACTTTATTAGCAATAGCACTTAGACTTACATACCACTTCACAGTGCTTTATAGTTTTTCTAAGTGGTTTACAGAGTTAGTATATTGCCCCAGCAATCTGTGTCCTTAACATGGAACAAAATATGCCCCGGTAACGTATTTTTATGCTGAGTTCCCATAATATTACTTTCATTTCATCTCCAGCCCACAAAAGAAATAAGCTTAAACCCTACTTGCCTGTATGTATGTTACATTATTGTTTACCCTCCTAAGCTGATAGCTGACCTGCTTTGCTATCCTTTAAATTGGCAATATAGTCAGATGGCCATAGAAGCTGGCATCTGCCTGGCATTTATTGGCCATTTCAGACAGAAGTGGATATACCTCTTTTCCTCCAGGTTGTGAGCAGCCAACTCCACCTCCATTCTGTTCCCTGAAAGTGCTGGGACACCTATTACCTTTTGCTGTGTATGAACGTTGGTGGTTGGCTTATGGATATATGGAAACATGAAGGAACACAAGATCCATGGTTTAATATGTTCTTAGGCATTGTCACAGAGAGAGGAGAGGTTTCTGAACAAGTAAAAGATCTGTAGCCAGCATTTTTGCCTTCCTTTTTACAGTATTTCATTGGTAGCCTGGACTAAGTCCTAAGCATCTCCCTTTTTCTGGACCTTCACCTGACAGCATGGTGAAGCAGATGGTGTGACTTCAAAACTATTGCACAACTCCACACCTTTCTGCATGCCACATATGACCAGCCTTATTAATAATAATGAACAATACTATAGTAAGTAGCTATGATATCACCAATCCACATCATAATTATTTAAATACTAAAACCTTCTGGTACTTAACCAAGCCTAGATGTGTTCTGATCCAGAGATCTCAAAGTGATCTGCTTGTATCAGAAAGCCTGGGATCTCCATTACTAAGATAGGATTGTGGAGATCAGCATTGTCTGTTCCATTGAAGAAAGATGCAACCTCTTTTTTTGCATTTTATTCTGTACACTTGTTCCATCTCCCTGAAAAAATATCTGCTTCAACTGAAAGGATCTTCATCTTCCTTCCCATTGTACTCATAATATGAATGTTTTAGCTTGAACCCCTTATAAACAATACACTTATTTGGAAAATAGGAAAATACTGGAATGATACTGATGGAATACAGTGTTCATGTATTTAGTACAACAACTATAACAATATTCAACCAGTAGATGGCAGTGTTTATAAGTTTGTAGTTGCATCTATGGTAAACTCTATGTCTTTTCTCTGTATAAAATTTCCTGCTTCCTTCTTGCAGTTAAGCAGAAAAGCACATGTGGACTGTGCATTGTTTGTTCTGTAGATCTATATACAGAATTTCTAACAGATACTGTTTGAGTTAACTCTGTGCAATAGTAAGATTCTAGATTTTAGACCTAAATTTTCATGAGATTAGAATAGTTTTAAACTTCTTCTGCAAGTTTGCTTTACACAATGGCTACCTGGCACTAGATTTTGCACATAAAGGTTAGCTACAATTGAAATTGGTCAAAAGGAGAGTCAACTCCTTTGCCAGGAAGTAAAATATTATATAAAGTAAAAGGGTGCCTGGTACATGGAACTGGAGTGCATGCCTCCACTAATCCTCACATTGAAAAGTAATCCACACGGACTATCCAGCTTGAGACAAGTAGTAGTACCACTTCCTCAAGTGGTACTATTTCCTGGGCAGAACATAACCAACTCTTGCATTTTCTGTCCATGATCTCAAAAACCACTTTGGGTGGCATCAAAAGCATCATATATAGGCACAATACTTGCCCCATATAAAATTAAGGCATGATTCAGCCTCCTGCAACACTTGAAAAAGGGGATGAAGTGTAATTTCACATGAGCATAGACCCATGTCCTTCTGCTTCGCTATGCTATTTTCTATATTAATGCAAATGTTTTGTGTGTAACCCAGTTCCCTTTCTTTTATTTAGTCTTCTTTTATCAAGGGAAGATATAGAAGCTTATAGATCCTGCCCACTCTATTTACGTGAATAGTAGGCTGGAAAAATCAAGTAATCAATTTGCTCAACTATGCATTATGAAGAGTGGCAGTGAGGACAGCAGATTTCAAACTGGTACAGTTTTCTTCTGTTTCATGAATTGGTGATTCTATGACATAGTACTGGAGAAAGGAGGTGCCTTAGGATTTAATAGTACTGGAGAAAGGAGGTGCCTTAGGATTTAATCAGACTTATGTACCTTTTGACTGGTAGACTAAGGGTCATTTTCAGAGCAATCATGAGGGGAGTAAGACATGTAAACCACTCTGTGCTTTTTAAAGAAAGAGTAGGATGAAACAAATGTATTATATACAGGTAGGCCTCAACTTACAACCATTCATTTAGTGACCATTCAAAGTTACAGCGGAACTGAAAGAAGTGAGTAACAACTGTTTTTCACGCTTATGACCGTTGCAGCATCCCCATGGCCACAGGATCAAAGTTTGGATGCTTGGCAACTGGCTCACCTTTAGGATGGCTGCAGTGTCCCAGGTCATGTGATCACTTTTTGTGACCTTCTGACAAGCAGAGTCAATGGGGGAATACAGATTCACTTTACAGCCATGTTACTAACTTAGGAACTGCAGTGATTCACTTAGCAACTATGGCAAGGAAGGTTGTAAAATGAGGCAAAACTCACTTTACAACTTAGCAACAGAAATTTTGGGCTCAATTATGGTTGTAAGTCGAGGATTATCTGTATGTCTTCTCTGAAATTTCCTATCACAAAATATGTTCAATTATCAGCTGAAGAAAAATCCATAGGAGAAAAACCAACCCTTCAGTTTTGCATCATGATAAAAAAAAATCAGCAGGCCAAGTAGAAAGTTTTATCACCGGCTGACAAAAGTATTTCTTGGACCAGTGTAGGCAAATGCATTTCATATATCATATTGTTATCATTAATCATTGTTTTCATCATTATTGCTCGTTTATGAGTCCCTCCATATGTTTATTTTCAGTAGTCCTATGACTGGTAATCCTCCCATATCTATCACATAGCATAGATAGTGTGTTAGATCGCGCAGGCAGTAAGACACGAGTCGAGTGACAGTCAGCTCTTGGTTTATTGGCAAGGCATAAAGTAAATCCGGACTGGCTCTCTGGGCCAGGGGAGCCCTCTTTTATGGGATTCCCCTGGCTTGTAATCACACAATTCCATTGGCTGGCAAGACCCTGTTGCTAGTTAGCCAACCAGCAACGGGCA
>NW_015386576.1:318058-323207 GCF_001527695.2 Protobothrops mucrosquamatus | reverse complement strand
GGGGGGGGGAATACAAAGAACACAACATAGTGGAACATCACTAATCCATTGCAATGTTTCCCGTCTCTCTAGATCTTTAATGCATGTCCTCAGTTCTACATAGTTGTTCGCAAATGCTAGGCCCACTGCATGTAATAGAAAGTGATGTCTCAAGAAAAGGCAGGGGATGCTACAAAGTGTGGTAGATTTCATGTGTCAGATGAATAGAGGTGGTTGTATTATGTACATTCCTTTGCTCAAAGCTCTAGATGATTGAAATCCTATAATCCCACCTTGCTTTAATACTGGATTAATGTAGATTTGTTAAGAAAGAAATGCTAGTGAAAATGAGAACAGATTGTAATTACCTCCATTTTTCCCCCTGTTCACATGATTTTTGAATATTTTTAAATAGAAAGGAGAGCTAGCTTTAGATGCTAAACATGCCTGCTCTGAACAAGATCCGTGGCAGAGTGATGGAGCTATGAAAATTTTTGCTTCTCTAGCTCAGCCGGTTGCTGCAGCTGCAACAGCTTCGCAAGGATAGGAATGGAATAATGACCATGCTGACTTCTAGGGCTTTGAGAAGTGCTCTTTGATACTAGTAGAGCATAATCCCAAATGGATATGGCAGTTTATTTCAAAGAACATGTAACAACAGGCAAAGAATTGTCACAGGCAAATATAATGAAAATAATATGAAAACTACTTATCGTCCCCACTACAGTAGGTTTAGAATTACTGCATTAATGTTGCTACCTGCTTAATGGCATTAAAAGATTGTGCTTTGCATATACGGGATTTCTTATGAGATCCTCCTCTGATCTAAAGGCTTTATAGGCACAGAGACATGCAGAGCTGAATGCTGAGCTTTCCAACTCACAATTCTGCCTAATCTTTGTGTAGCCCCATGGAACTCTCACAAGAAATAAATGGAAGACAGCACAGTTCTGTCTCTAGAAGTGATGAGCTAGCTTTTGGGAAACTCACAAGCAGAACCTCATACAAGAATAGTTTTAGACTCTTCTTCCCATGTCACCTCAGAAATATGGAAATTCTATCTTTCACCTAACCTAACTAGGGTAGTGAATATTAACTAATTTGACCTTTTTCTTTACAATTATATTTATATATGTATTTATGGAGAGTGGTTGACTAAATGAACAATCCATTAAACTGCTTGTGTTTATTCATGCCCATGATAGAAAATAGGAGGTTTTCTTATACTGAACCAGACCAATGTTGAGAAGCTCACCCAGGGTGTCTTGTTTATGTCACCATCATCTTCATCATCATGTGACTTGTCATCTTCATCATCATCATCATCATCATCATCATCATCATCATCATCATCATCATCATCATCATCTACACAGGTGTCAAACTCGTGTCACGTGTCACGTGACGTGTCGCGACATATCATGACTTTTTTTTTACATTGTTGGAGCTGGGGTGGGCATGGCCTCAGCATGATGCAACCGGCCCGCAGGCTGGCAGTTTGACACCCCTGATCTACTAGATCCCTGGAAAGTACTCAATAGGTGGATAAAAATGGCAAATACAGTCTAGACATCTGGCTTACTAGGCAACTAACAATTATACTGAAATATTACGCTGTATGCCACCTGACTCTCAACTACTATGAGGCAACTCACAATAAGCAAAGAAATTGCAATCAAACCAATAAAACATAAAAATAAAAGATGGAAAATATAAAGTGAGGAATCTCATTCTTCCTCTCCAAAGGCCTGAATGAACAGCGAGGTCTTCGTGGGTCTTTTAAAGAACAGCAGAGTGGGGGCTGTTGTGTCCTGAGCCTGCTGAAGTATTCAGCAGGCTCAGAAATGTTGCAAATGGTCCCGGGCAAACCAAAAGCTGCCCGGGACCAGACTAGCTGGTGCCAGCCTTGTGCGCATGCGCAAGGTGCAAAATAGCCAGATTCTTATTGGTTGTTGTTGTCCGGGTTCAGGACACTATAAAAGGCCTGCATGCCTTTTGCTGCTTGCTTGGTTGTAAGGAGAAGATCAATAAAGAGATCACTTGTTCATCATGTGTCTTCGTCTAATGTCTAAGAACCGAATACATAAAAGGGGCCATCCAGATCTCAGGTGGAACCTTGTTCCAGACACTTTTACTGAGAGGGTGCACTTCATGCGTCCTATAGATGGCATTGGTATTGTTTAATTGAAGGAACCTGAAGCAGAAACTTTGCAGAATTAAATTGGTCAGGCAGATGTTATGGAAGACAAGTAAGCAGCCCCTATGCCATGCTTTATAGATAATACCCAGCACCTTGAATCATACCTGGAAGCAAACCTGCAGCCAATGAAGCTCATAAAGAAAGGTGTTGCATGGACATGCAGAGACATGCTCATTACTTCATATACCACTCCATTCTGAACCAATTGAAGCTTCTGGCTTGGCTTCAAGGGCAAACAGTAGACTACATTGCAGCAGTCAATGGGGTGATTAGCTCATGAGAGACTACCTGATGAGGTCCTGATCTAGGAAAAGGATGCAATTGGCACACTAGATGGAGTTGGGAAAAGGTTTCCTAGCCACATATTATGCCTTTAAGGATAGTTTTTAGTGCGCAGTTGGCCCTAATAAGTCTAATTTAGATTATTTACATTGACAGTATCCCTTTCTGGGAGTGCATATTGTTGTGTCATGTGTGAGGTTGTTGTCTGTGCTTGGCTGTCTTTCTGTGACTCAAAAGACTTGTTTGCCCTCTGAAGGGAGGAACTCAGTTGTGCTCTATTGAAGGAAGAACAATGAGGTGGTAATAAGTCAGCAAATGCTACATAGTGCCAGAAGTGAGTAAGCTTTACATGGCCTCTCCTCCATCCCTGGGCAACTTGCTATTAGGAGGAAATGCTGCAGAGAATTGGTATAAATGGTTTCAGGTATATCAACTGTGTTTGATTAGTAAGAGTTCCAGGTGGAAAGAACAGCTTCAGTGTGCTCTATTTTTGCATTTTGCTAGCAAAGAGGCCTGGGAGATTTACAACAAAATTTAGTTTACATTGGATACAGATAAGCAAAAACTGCAATTTGCTGCACATTTTGTTCCTTGGAGGATTACTTTGAAAAATATACTTGTTACCAGAACTCAAGGAGCAGAAGGAGACATTGATTCATATATTATGTAGTTAAAAAGACTGTTTCAAACATCTAAATTAGAAGTCTTCTCTTTCTGAGTCATTTATGAAGGGCAGGATTGTGTGCAAATACATTCAGCCACCCTGAAATAGACATTGTTGAGAGACTATACTATACTATACTATACTATACTATACTATACTATACTATACTATACTATACTATACTATACTATACTATACTATACTATACTAATACTAATACTAATACTAATACTAATACTAATACTAATACTATACTATACTATACTATACTATACTATACTATACTATACTATACTATACTATACTATACTATACTATACTATACTATACTATACTATACTATACTATCAGAACGATGCTCAATGTTCTGGGTGCCTCCATGAGCAAAATGTTTGTTAATTCAGCTCCCTCAGTGGGGTTAGACTTGATGGTCTAAATCAGTGCATGGCTGGCTATGGAATTCTGGGAATTGAAGTCCACACATCTAAAAATTGCAAGTTTAAGAAACACTGGTCTAAATAATATTATCCAACTTTATACACTCTTGCAGTATAGCATCTGGTTTTTTTTTTTACAAGCCCATATATGCCTAAGAAATGGGATACACATATATGGGGCTTTAATAGGGCAAATACTGCACATTGAATATTGCTCAGGAAACCAACATGTAGCTACTTAGTTTTGCCATCAGAAAAAAGGAAGTCTCATTTTGAATAATTGGATAAGAATGTAAATAGCTTTTCAATAATATATTGAAGACTGCATGAGATTAATGAGATTAAATCATCTGCTGGATGATTTAAGGACCCTGAATTAAGGACCCTTAATTCAGCAACTTGATCTGGTAAGAAAATCCACATAGGAAAAATACCATGGATTTCTGTGGAGGGGAAGGGTAAAAAAATCACTTTGACAGGAAGTTAGACAAATCCATCCAACCTGAGTGACACATATCAACAGCATCCCAAATAAAGTTGTTCTGCAGTTGTGCCAGGCAGAACTGCAGAACCTGACAAAATGAATAGAATTTTGGCAGTTTTTTTTCTCATTGTATGCTTTTATTTGGTAGCCTGTTATTAGGATTGCCAACTGCTTTGGGGGTCCTTGTACATATCTAATTTCTTAATAAATATTCATTTTCTTGAAACAGGGAGTGTATTTTTCAGGCCACAGCCCTGTAACATTCTGATATACTGTTTTGTTTCAAGGATTGCAGATTATTGCTGCTATGGGGTAAAGGGGATTTACTCATGTTGGGCAGTGAAGCCAAGGGATGTGCTTGGCGAGGTGACTAAGGACTTCACTTCCAATTCTGAGTTCTCTTTGGCCTTTGATGAGTTCTGTTTGGCTTTTGAAATCCTTGTCAGAAGATATGATTTCCAATATATTGAAAAGACACATGCTCTAAAAGAAGCAAGCAGTATTTAGATGTCTGGCATATGGTTATTCTAGACCAGGGGTAGTCAACCTTGGCTCTTTTATGACTCGTGGACTTCAACTCCCAGAATTCCTGAGCCAGCACAGCTGGCTCAGGAATTCTGGGAGTTGAAGTCCACGAGTCATAAAAGAGCCAAGGTTGACTACCCCTGGTCTAGACTGAAATAATGGCTATCTTTAGGGTCTTTTCCTCTGCTGAGCTGAAGCATTATTCAGCCATCCTTAAGTTAGCAGAAAACTATACTAGCATGAAATTGTCTGTCCCTCCACCCCTCTTCCTCAATTGCCTTTGTATCTAGTCTCTGCAGTCACTTGACTTCCCTGGCAGGTTTTATATAACTTGAAGCAAATCTTGAATGATTTTGGAATGGAGGAAAAGAAAGACTACTCAGGTTCGCCTGATCTACCAGTTGCGCCCTTTTCTGGACCGGGATGCTTTGCGCACAGTCACTCAGGCCCTCATCACCTCCCGCCTGGACTACTGTAATGCTCTTTACATGGGGCTCCCTATGAGGAGCATCCGGAGGCTTCAGCTGGTCCAGAATGCGGCCGCGCGGGCGGTGTTGGGAGCGACACGTCGCTCCCAC
>NW_015386576.1:300482-317993 GCF_001527695.2 Protobothrops mucrosquamatus | reverse complement strand
GACCTAGGGTGAATTTTAAATAGGGAATAATTTTTTAAAGATTTTAATAATGACACAGCCATAAATATATTTGGTTTTTAATTGGTTTTATAGGGGAAATGTTTTTTGTGTTGTTTTTTAATATGCTGTGAGCCGCCCTGAGTCCCGTGGGGAGAAGGGCGGCATAGAAGTTAGTGAAATAAATAAATAAATAAATAAAACAACAATATACTGTAGGGTTTAAGCCTGTCTCACTCATGGGCTGGGGATGAGAGCATCATGGGACACGGCAGAAAAAAAAGATGTCCAGGGCTGTTTGTGTAGTGAATGCTATTCTAAAAAATCCCTTTTAGTCATGTGTTTCCTTATGTAAACGACAGGGCACATTTTGTGCTATTGCTTTGACATAAATACGACTAGGAGAAGGTAAGAATCACTAAGTTCCTTTTTCCAGGAAATGTTTAACCCGGAAAATTCTAGTCTACTTCCACTGCAGCATTGCAGCCAGTATACTTTAGTGCCACCTAGCTTATTTTCAGTGTAATAATACTTCACTATATATTTTCTTACCAATGTATCTGATTTTCATCTTACTGTGGAACATCTACCTGATTATCTATGCATTTACCTTCCTGAAATACCTTTGTTTGTAACTGCATATTTTGAAGGTTAATTTCTTTTTATAAAACCAGTGCTGGCCTTCACAGTTCCAATAAGAGGCATTGCAGGCTATTCAAATTTGAGATTTCCTTATAATCTATGCCAGTGGTGGGATTCAAATATGTGAACAACTGGTTCTCTGTTTGGATGCTGTTTCTGGAAGTCCATTTTGGGCCTGGGCAACAAAAAATTAGCTACCGGCAGTGTCTCTCTCTCTCTCTCTCTCTCTGTCTGTCTGACTGTCTCTCTCTCTCTGTCTGACTGTCTCTATCTATCTATCTATCTATCTATCTATCTATCTATCTATCTATCTATCTATCTATCTATCTATCTATCTATCTATCTATCTATCTATCATATTTACACTATAATACTATTCTGAGAGGTGTTTCCAATTTTTTTTCTCTGTTCCCTAATCTGACTCCAGAACAGCAACTTTCTGGGCCTTCCACATTAATCTCATATTTCCATATAGCATAGGGTTCTTCATTGGCTCCATATTTGAGCAGGAGCCCAATTTAAATTACTGGTATTTATCTCAGATAAGGTCAAAAACTCCCCAGTATCTTTCTGCACACACCTCTTCCTACAGTCTTATATGTACTTTTATTTTCCTCTGAGTTTAGGGTTACCTTGAAAAGAAGGACAAACAAGGGGCTGGGATGGGGGCAGGAGAACACAGTCATTGTTTAACTTTCTTGGCATCTGCCATAGAAATTACAATAAAAACAATAAAAAGGCCTACATATATATGAAATTGCTTTTCCCATCATCAGAAAAACTTTTTCCCAGTGGTAAGAATGTTCCAGAACTGGTTAGGAGACAAAAGCCTTCAATGTGTAACTGATTAATGTCTTGTGAATTTCAGGTAGCAGTGCCAGTTATACTATTAGACTAATTAAGGTCACAGAGCTCAGTTTATTAAATTTTTTGCACTTTTTAGGGAAGTGCTGTATGAGAAAGGCTTCTCACGATGAGGTTGCTTGTAGATACTCAAAAAGCTCACATTATTTTACTTTAAGGCTATGTCTACAGGAGGGAGGACATGAGGACAAATCCTCCCTTTTTCCTGGATGTCTGGTAATCCTAACTGAGGGGAGCATTATTTCACTTTCTTGCTGCTGGGTCCTAGTTTCCAGGTTGTGTGTCATTAGAAACTGACTCCAAGCTCTGGAATTCTGTAGCAGTCATGGTTAGGAAGGTCTTTGCACAGCTTTGTCTTGTGTGCCAGTTGTGCCCACTCCTGGATCAGCAGGCCCTGCTACAGTCACTCATTTTCTAGTCACCTCCAAATTGGATTACTGCAATTTGCTCTACATGGGGCTGTCCTTTAAGCTTCAACTGGTACATAATGCAATAGTATGGACAGCAATGAGTGCTTCTAGAACACTAGTGCATGTTACACTTCTGCTTACGAGCTGCATTGGTTGCTAATTTTATTCCAGGTCCAATTCAAGATCCAGATTTTAACCTTTAAAGCCCTTCATGGCATCGGATTGGGCTATCTGAGGGACCACTCTCCCCACTTATATTAGCCCATCCCAACTGTTTCTGTAGAGAAAGCATGCTGGCGGTACCCTCTATTAGGATCTACATTTGGTGGGTCCCAGGAAGTGTGCCTTCTTTGTCATGGCACCCACCTTATGGAGTATCCTTCTTCCCAAAATCAGATTTGTCCGATCCCTTTTGATATTCTGCAAGGCCACCAAGACCTGGTTATGTGACTAGGACTGGGTCTCCCATGGAATCAGAGTCTTGTCTAGATGGCTCCATTGTTGATGTCTTATTCTCCCTTCTCTTATGGTTTTTGTGTTGGGTTTTTAGAATATTTATCACTATGATTTTTATATTTGTCATTGCTTTTTTTATATTTTTCTGTTTTATCTATTGTTGTGCACCACCCAGAGATGTCTTTGTTGAGATGGGCAGCTATGTAAATTTGATAAATAAATTAAATTAAAGAACTTCAGAAGAACTATGCTGGCTCACATCTAGAACTTTCCTCACCTGCAATAAATATGGCACATTAACATTCATTCTGGTATTTATTTCCATTGACTTAGGGAGTGGATAGCATTTCAGCCCCATAGAGGGAACTGACCCTAAAGCTGTGTCCATCACATTATTCCACTAGACTACTTCCAATGTGAAAGGGAATGCATGAGATAGTTTGTGTCTACCCACCAAGTTTGAATTCATCTCCTGCTTATATTGCAGATGAATATATTTGCTCCTGGATCCCAAATATCTTCCTAGAATGTCTCCCTCACTTCTTTTCAGGGCTATTGTTTATTCTTTTTACTGCTTTCTCTTCCCCTCTCCCACTATTATCATTACTGACTATTGACTATGACTATTATTCCCTTTTTGATTGTTTCTTCTTTCTACTTAGAATAGATGCATGAGTGCTCCAGAGATGAGGTCACATGATGTAGTCACTATCAGAAAGCAAGCAAGGACATTGGGAATATATTGTCCTGTCCAAGAGGTTCAAGGTCATGTACAGGTAGTCCTCGATTCAGTTATAATGTCACTGAAAAAAGTGAATTGTGACTTGACATCTGAGGCTAGGAATTCTGATAGAACAAACCAGAGAAATGAGAGCTATGAAACAAACATTCTGCTCAGAAACTATCTGTTTAGGGTTTATATATATATAGGTGGAAGTTGTGGAGAACATAGCCACTGAGCTGGCTTGAAATGTTGAACTTCTTTGCCCAGCAGCCCTGGCACTTTTGTGGGTCTAGGCTGAACAGGATCTTCAGCTTCAGGTATCTCAAAGTCAAAAGAAGTGGAAGGCTTCAGTTCTGCCCTTGAATCCCCACTAAATCTGAGACTCTGCACCAAATCAGGCTCTTCCTGCAGCCATTCCTCTTTTGAAAAGGATTCATATGGGGAGGGGTCTTTTATAAATCTTTTTGCTTGCTGGAAAATGGCTGGGGGGGGGAAATAAATAATTAGTCTATACCTATTCACAGAAAATGTGGAAAAACACCCTCTCAGCCTGTCTCACAAATAAACTAACTATTTATTTCTGATATTTTGAGATACGAAACACAACAGTAAAACTCTAAAATAATCTTAAATTCATACAAAGAAAGTCTGTATTTCCCCACAATATCTCAGAAAATAAAACATCTCTGCCTACTCATATATGTCTCATTCACTGCAGCCCTTAGCTTGCCCAAGGCACGGAATTGTTGCCTACCCTTTTATTAGGGAATAATCTCCATTAAATTCCAGTTAACATGCTCAAGATTGCACCACACAAATGGTGGGCACTTGTAATAAATTATGTGATTCCTTCAGTCTTTGGGGTGTGCCTGGTGTGCATTCCTGCATCTGCCAATTATCTGAACCAGCCATATTGTCGTGGAAAACCTTTTTCTGAAAAGTGAAGCTGATGAATATTAGGAAGGCATTAATCTAAATGAAAGGTGCTAGTTAATAGAAAGACATGTCCCCTTTGGTAAAATGGGTTACATAGGTAGAAGAGGCAGAGGTGATTAGTAGTTCTCTTTTTTGCATTGGAAATGAGGACGGTAAGATTATAGCTGGATCATCCCAAGGTTTCTGTGGTCACAATTCCAGCTCCAGCCCATCTTTTTCCATCGGCACACAAGCTTGTAGAAGCATTAAGGCACATAGCCCTTCCACACGCAGGCACATAACAGCAACCTCGAAAAGCAATTTTTCCTCCGCATCAGAAAAGTTCCCCTTTCCACTTAAATGCTTTTCTGATTCATTTTACTTTATTTTTTTTATTTATTTCTTTCTCTGCTGTATCCTTTTCAATCTGGAAAGTGACTTGGCCTCTTCTGCCGCCATCTATTTTCCTCCTGCCACTATTCAGTTTAGGCATGAAACACAGAACTAGATTGAAAGCATTCAATGGCCATTCAATCGGAGAAGAAAAGAGCCCCTCAGAGCTTTATTAGATATGAAGATCCACAATAAAAATCAATTTCTGCCTCTTTATGCAGTTTAAATGACAAAGCACCCACCCATTCTGCAGCCATTGTGCCTCGGAAATGTAATTCAGTGGTGGAGCTGGGACCAGAGCACCATGGACTCCCTGACCTGCGCTGACAGATTCCAATATGATACAGACCTTCTCAGATAATGACAGCCACTTCATCTTGCAATAGGGGGAAAAAAGTTATCTGATATCTTTGAGGGTTAAAAGGCTATGTGGGCAGCATTCATAATAGCCCCCTAAATCAGCACCCTAAAAAATACTGCCTTTTTCCTCTGAATCCAGCTTGCCTTGGTTTAACTTTTCTTTCTGCTCAGACTTTGCCTTGTTTTAATCTTTTTTACACAAACCATGGGTCTGGCACCAAGGCTTAGTGTCACTGGGCATTTCCACCCAACCCTCCCCCCCCTTCATCCCAGCAGGGGACACTAAGTCCTTCAGTCTTTCGGTCCTGCTTATTCTTTTATCAGGCACTGCTGCCAGTTCTCCACTTTCCTCTAAGCAAACAAGGAGGAACCGAAGCAAGAAGAAAAAAGCAGCATCTTCTTCTCATCTTATTTTCTTTCTCTTAGCAACTGTGGTGATTGGCTAAGCAAATCGAGAATGGTAGCATTATCAGGAGATAGGCCCACTGAGGGCATCTTACCCCAGTCCTGCAGTACAAATTGTCAGCCAGCATAATCCCATCCAGCTGGCTGAAGATCAGGAAGAGATGTTCGGTTCAGAGGAAAATGTGTTAACTTCCCTATTTTTGTCCAGCTAATGGACAGGCATATGACAATGCCTCAGGTAATTAATGGGGATCCTAATAGAGATCCTAAAGAGATGTATGTTTTACCTGCTTTGTGTATATGTGTATACTCAGAAGGATTTTTAGGTGGGATGAATGGCAGCTGTTTTTCAGATGTAAAAGACAAAGTATGTATGTATGTATGTATGTATGTATGTATGTATGTATGTATGTATGTATGTATGCATTTAATAGCCCACCTTTATTTATTTTATAAATAACTCAAGGCAGCAAACACACACAATACTTATGCCTCCTCAAATTTTCCTCACAACAACAACCCTGTGAGGTGAGTTGGGCTGAGAGAAAATGATTGGCCCAAAGTCAAAGCCAGTTTTAATGCCTAAGATGGGACTCACAGTCTCGCAGCTTGTAATCTGGTGCCTTAATCACCAGACCATGTAATGCTTTCAGTTTAGTTGTTGCAAACTATAGGGCTCAGAGATTCAGTGATTTGCAGCTGAAGTTTAAGTGATGGAAGTTCTGGAACTCTCAGGAGCTACACGTGACTTGCTGGATTCATATTACCCAAGCCTGGTTTAATTCCTGCTTCTTTTCTGAGAGTTTAGACTTTAGAATAAGAAGATGAAGTTTAAAATGGTGGTATAGGTAGGGCTCCCATATCTGGATTTCAGGAATCTTGAGAACCACTTTATAGCAATAAACAGACACAGGAAACAAAAAAGATCTGATGAGATGTCAAGAGGGGACATTACATTTTGTAAGATTGCATCAGTGAAACTGCTTAAATTTTGCAAGATTTGATAATTTTTGTGAGAACCTGGCTTTTAATTATCAAAAAAAATTGTCATTATCCACACAGCACGAGAAAAATTGTACCAACCCCTGTAGTAAGGAATAACAGCCTCAAGAAAGCTCTTTTTCATAAGGGAAGCAGTGAGGAATATTAACTCTTTCTTTGCCAGTCCTTTTCCTCTGCAACTGCTGCACCCCCAGTGACATTTTGTCTTCTGTGGGTTCTACTCACACAAATGTCAAGACTCTATGACCCCCTCTAACTCAAAAAATTAAATTAAATTAAATTAAAAATCCCAGAAACAGACACTTTTCCAGTGGTTTTTTTTTTTGTGAGAAGCTACCAGAATTTAAATCAATTATTTTAGGCTTTTTTTCCCTTAGATGTATATTACACTTTTCATTCAGGAGCCAAATGAAGCATTTGGTTTTCTATCTTCTTTTCCCTGCCACAACAACCCTCTGAAGTAGATTGGTCTGAGATAATGATAAGCCTAAAACAATTCAGTGACCTTTTATGGCTCAGGATGGATGAGAACGCGACTGTCCCTGCTCTCAGTCTACCATGAATAATCATATCACACATTTGACTATTTGCATAGTTTTGTGCTACTGCATCTTGACCAAAATTGAATATGGAGACCATATCTGATACTCTTGCCCTAAAGAATGCTCATAAGCAAGAAACACATTATTCACTGACAACAAAACCTCTGTAGTCTTTTATATATCTGCATGGAACAAACTGGAGCATTTAGGAAATAGATTAAATTTCCATCTGCTAATATGGAAAATAGGTCATTAGGAATAAGGAACTGGTTTATTTATCTGAATCAATGTTTCCCTTAACTCAAACCAAGGAAGCTGGCTTCCTTTTTAGCCCCTGCCCCAGATATGATTGATGGAGGGAGGAGGATCATGTCCCTATCTAGTTGGCTCTCCTACTCTTACCTTACCCTTAAATGTAAAGCATTAAGTTGTAGCTTGTCTCCATAGGATATTTTCCCATGAATAAGACAGGAGGGTTATGGCCTTTTTCCTAAAGGAGATAGTAGTCAGTCCATTTCTGAAGAAAACCTTCCTTGATCTGGGAAGCTATACAATTGTAGACTAATTTCAAATGTTCCATTTCTAGGACAATTGGTTGAGAAGAGAGTGATCTTGTAGCTTCAAATATATCTGAAAGCCACTGATTTTCTGTGCCCACTTCAGCTGAGCTTTTAGCCAGAATATGTTAGTTTCATGTAGTTTTAGGCAGAAATCACCAGCTTCATGCCTTGCTTATCTGGTTAGATGACTTACATAGGAAAAAGCTAATGGAGAGTATGGCCTAGTTATACTAGATACTTTGGATCCCTTTTGATACCATCAATAATGATGTTCTTTTTGACTGCTTGGTGGGATTGATCTGGTTTTATAGTGATTGCAGATCTTCCTTTCAGGCCACATTCAAAAGGTGATGCCCATGGGCTGTTGTTTGATGTCTAGGTTATTGAGCTGTGGAATCCCCCAATTTTCTTTCTTTTTCCCCATTCTGTTCAACATCTACATGAAATCAATTGAGTGAGATCATCTGAAATTAAGGAATAGGACATTATCTGCATTAGCTCTATCATTCCTTACTATGCAATTTCAAGGAAGCAATGTATATCTTTGAATGTTATCTAACATTAATAATGGGTTCAATAAAGCTGAACAAATTGAACTTAAATCCAGAGAAAGTTAAAGATGCTGTTGGCACTGTATATAGAAATTGGGCTTTGTTTGAGATTCAGCCTTATTTGGAAGGGTTGAATTCCTTATAAAACTGCAAATCTAATCTGGGAGCGTTCCTCAGTCTTTAGTGTCACTGATTGCAAGTATGGAAAGAAGTGCCTAGAGTGGCAACTGAGTTTTTTCTGAGATGATCAGATTTGTAAAAGTTATCTATACCTTAGTTCAGTGGTTCTCAACCTTTTTAATGCCGCGACCCCCCCAACCGGTCGTAAGTCGAGGACTAAACCGGTCGTAAATTGAGGACTAAACCGGTCGTAAGTCGAGGACTACCCAACTGGTCGTAAGTTGAGGACTTTCCCTGCCCGGGAGGGCCGCGCATGCGTGGTTCTGCCCCCTGCGCCGACCGAGGCGTAGCTGGCAAGCGGCAGAGACGGAGCAGGCCGACCACCAGCTGGCCCAGCTCAAGGGAGGTAAGACACTCGTCGGAAAAGGGGAAAAAAATGGCGGACAGCCTTGCTTGGCGACCCCTGTGAAATGGTCCATCGACCCCAAATGGGGTTGCGACCCATAGTTTGAGAACCGCTGCCTTAGTTACTTCCTATCTTGACTATTGAATACAACATTTAAGATCAATTTATGTATTTGCAAAAATCTGCACTGATTACCAATTGTTTTTGGAGCACAATATCAATTGTTGGTTTTAACCTTAACTGGCTTAGAGACTATTGGATTGCCTCTCCCATTAATAACTATTAAGTTAAGATATTCAGGAGAGGCACTTGAAAGATGCTCCACAGTCAAAAGCCCATGTTTATGGCACATAGGAGAGGCTCTTTTTGTATATTTCTGAGACTGCATTTGCCTCCCACTTTCTTGGTTTTTTTTATAAAATTTGCAAAGGCAATGTGTTTTGCCAGGCTTTTGAATGTTATATCATTAAATATCAACATTAGTGTTAATTTTTACTTCTGTTTTCAATTTTGATAGGCTATTTTCACTTTTAAAATGTTGGCCATATAGAATATTTGCCAGAATACAAAGATGGTACGAAAAGAAAAGAAGAAAAATAAAGAAATTAACTTATAGGGAATGTGTATGAAACTAGTAGTTATCTTGGACAGAGGTGTAACAATATACTGTATATCAAATTTCAAAAAAAGCTTGAAAGGAGTACTAACAAACCTGTAACTGTTTTTCTTTTTATAGAATATATCATTTATATTATATAAAATATTATATACATAATCCGTATATTATATACAAAAGATGTAATGTTGTTTTCTTTTTCTTTGGGTGTCTCATATTAAACTATTAACATGAAAAATAATATAAAATGAATTATTAATATTTTATTATTACTGTATAACAAAGACAATAATTGATTTAAAAAATGCATTTTCTATAAAATTTTAAAGCCTTTTTTGCTGTTTACTTTGAAATGGCTACTTCTGTCTTCATCAGATTCCCTTTCCAAAAATAAAATATGAGAAAAATAATGTTTCTTTTTTCCAAAGACCATAAACTTAAGGAAGAAAAATGCCATTAGACACCAATTTTACATACATAGCAAACATTCTGCAGTTTAAATTAGGCCTACTCAAATTCTTTTTCTAGGTTTACATTATATTCGTTGACTGAGCATTTATCTTCGGGTTTCTGTTCTTAAACAGCACATGGACATCTCCTTCTGCTAGAAATAGAACATTTTCATGAAACTTGATAACACTATTTTTGTAGTTTTTTTCTATTTAGCCCTAGATTTTTTTTTAAAGAAAAACTTTTAATATAATTTTTATGGGCAGAATTTATAATTTGTTGTGCTGTCCCATGGCTTATGATTTCTATACAGTATGCTATTTTTTAAAAAATGGTGCTTTCAAAATGTAAGCCATTGTGTGAAAAGCGCTACATTATTCAATTTTTGCCCTATGGGGTTAGGAGGTTTGACATAGCACTTCTAATCTGTGTGTGACAAAAGATGGAAGGTAACACCATGCTGAGAATGAAGCTGCACTGGGATTTCCTGATGGGATGTTGTAGTAGATGGAGTGAGAGAGAATTCTAGAGATATCCCTGATTCCCTCCAAAACACAACACCATCCCTCAGTTGGCAAAGAGGAAGGAAAACAGAAAGGAAAAGCTGCAGGTCCCCTCCTTTCTGGAATTTAGAGGGCAGGATTTAAAGACAGGTGTTATCAATAGCACCCCCACCCCATCTGGATGTCTCACCTTGTTAACATTTAGGAAAGCAGCAAAGACCTATCTCCGTCAATAAATATTTAGAGATTGACTAACACATTCTACTGGCATGGCTCCTCTTTTAAGTCTCTTCAATATACTGTATTTTAATTCTTGTTTATCTATTTATTGTTTTAATTTTTTGTCGTATGAAAGCTGTGTACAGTTACACAGATATAAATGCAATAAACAAAGAAATGAATGAATGACAAGATGTGAAGGCATTACCTGGCCAAGTGGAAGGCAAAATGTAGCCCCCATAAGATGTACCCATTATTTTTCCAAGTGGACTTGCTTTCCACTCTATTTTTGAAATAATAGTGGCTGCCAACAATTTAGGAAACAATATCCTTAGTATTTTCTAAGAGATGACTACTCTGATGTTATGATAGCATTCATATCATGTTAGCACATCATCAGTTCAGGAAGCATTGATGTGCTGCAATCATATATTTATAATGCCTTGCAAATGATTAGGTCAGGGATGTTAACAAGGTTTGATTTTCAGTCATGATGAAACTCTGGTTTCCCTAGGCAGACAACCATCTTCCTATCTAGAAAAGGCAACTCACAAATGCAAGATATCACTAAACATGGCAGATCTTTCAATCAGACTACCCCAATGCAAATCTATCATATGCTCTGTCCTTGTAAATGAGTTTTTTAATGTCCTTCCTCCCAACCCACTGGAAATAGATTGTGGGTAGTTTTTATTTATTTAGACTTTACTGCCTGATGAGAATTACCTATCGAAATGTTGAATTTAAATAACACCTTATCTGGGGTGTTTCGTTAGGCCATAGAATGAGTAGCACTTTTCATTGCTTTAATTGGACAGCATATGTGTGTTTGGACAGAATAGATGCAGCCAAAGTTTTTTTTTTTAACTTTATAAAGTATATTGTGAACGTAGGGGAAAATGACTTTTTTAGTCTTTTGCTTTAAAGTAAAGCTTTTATCTCCCTTCCCTCCCATAGAACAGCCTCCTCTACCTAGATAATGCATTTGGTTAGATTTATTTGCTCAGCCCAGAAAACTTGACACTAAGGGGATTATTTAGTTTTAGATTCACTGTAGTCCATAGTAATAGCCAACAGGGAAAGGAATGAAGCAGCGATATTAGCAAGGAGATGGGAGGGGAGGGAGTGGTAGAGACTGCAGCTAAGCAAAACTGCTTGCATAAACACCATTAAGAAGATTTAGACATTGCTTTCCTTATCATCAGCACTCCTGGAAGAAATAAAAAAAAGGGGGGGGGGAGAGAGAGCGTGCATGCAAAGGAAAAAGGGATGGGGTCCGACTTGCTGCGTATGCGTTTCTATCAAGATTCAATGGAAAATAAAACTAGTCCTGAGTCCAGCATTTCTGCCAACCTCTCTGAGTTGCCTAATCATGGTCTAAAGAGTTATTTGTTCCACATGTTAGAGGAGGAAGAAGTCAATACAAAAGGGAGAATAAAGCCCCAGGTTTTACAGCAAATAGGCCAGAGGCAATAAAATTAGGTCGTTATAGAATGACCAAAGAACACATTTACATCTAAGCCCTCTGTGCAGATGTTATCCTTTAACATATGCATTTCCTTTGTGTTTTCTTACAGAGACAATGAATAGGAGAAGTGAGGAGGATGAGTGGGTTGATAATGATGTACCATTGACTGCCTTAAGGGTAGATCAACACTGAGTAAAGCTGAGTTTGATTCTGGAACTGCTGGTGTCAGAAAGACAAATATATAATTCAAGTTCTGTTTCTAAAGTCTCCTATTTAAAAAATCATGGAGACTTCAAAAAATAAAGCCCAGTAAGAAAATTAGGATTGTCACCCTTTTGGAGTCACCATCTTACCTTGTCCTGTTTTCACACAACACTGTTTTGTCTAATCTAAAATGGTTCCATGATATAACTGACTATTGAGAAATTGTAATGCAGCTTAAATTTGTTTCACAAGGGATCAGATACTTAAAGAAGAGAGTAATTGATTCCTTACTGGGTTCCAATCAAGCATCCTCTCCTCTCCTTTCCTTTCCTCTCCTCTTCCCCTCTTCCCCTCCCCTCCCCTCCTCTCCCCTTTGTGTGATAACTTCTCCTAGGCTACTTAGATGGGAGCTCAGGATGTGTGCATGAAATTTGGTGAATTGATAGAATTTATATTAGACTCAGATTGGTGGAAATATTTAAGAAGAAAACATTTCTATATGTGGAGAACAGGTGCTAGAAGAAATAGCTGGGGAAGGAGATCATGAACTGTCTGCACAAAATTTTATTCTCTGGTGAGGAGAATAAGATAAACTTTTGTTTCATTCACTCTCAAGGTGCTTTAGAATTTATTTTGTGATATCTCCATACAGTAGAAGTGGTGATTTTCCAGCATTCCTTGCACTCATTCTTCCTGATATAAGGGAAAAATTATGAATGTACAATGAAAGCAGGATATTCATACTTACATATATCTCAGCACTTAGTAACAAAGGGGGAAGCAAGAATCAGCATCATTAAAAAACAAAAACAAATGAAATCAGAAAAGCAAGGTTTTACACCTAGGCAGGAAAAACCAAAGGCAAAAGTACAGAGTAGGTGAAACCTGGCTAAAAACAATAACTGTGAGAGGGATCCTGGAGTCATAGTGGATGATCACTTAAACATGAGCCAGCAGTTTACGGCAGCAGCCAAAAAAAGTTAATTTAATCCTTGGTTGTATAAACAGAGGCACAGAATCAAAATCACGTAAAGTATTATTGTTGTTGTTAGTTTGGACAATGTTCCTCCAGGCCTTCCTGTCCTCTACCATCTTCTGGAGTCCATTTAAGCTCACACCTACTACTTCAGTGACTCCATCCAGCCACCTCATTTTCTGTCGTCCCCTTCTTCTATTGCCCTCAATCTTTCCCAGCATTAGGATTCAAACTGATTCAAACCCATCTTCTCTGTTATTTTGTTCTAGGATTTGGAGTTTGACAGAATCCAATATGCATCCTTAGATAATCCTTTCAGAATAGTTTTATCCATTTGTGAAAGCTGTCTTAAAATCTGTATGGTCTGAAGAGTACAGATTCCAAGAAATAATGATTGTACTCCACAATACAATAATTGTTCAGTTCTGATACTGCCATTCAAAAGAGACAGTAATGAATTGGAGGATGCTACCAGGATGGTCAAACCTTGAGGAATTGTTTAAAGATCAGAATATGTTTCATTTACATGAAGGACAGACAAGGGTAAGTATGAGAGCATTCCATTTGCCCTTGAGGATCAGAAATTGTGAGCTCAACTTACAAGAAACATGTTGAGAAGGAATATCTTGACCATATGTGTTGTCAATAAATTGAAAAGGCTGCCCCACAAAGTGGTGAGTTCCTCTTGGATGATTATTTGTTAGAGGTGCTGAAATGTATATTGCACTGGACTAGCTGAGTCTAAGCTCTCTTTCAACTCTATGGAGGGCTAGGTGGCCTTCACCAAGGGACACCTTCTTATTAAAGAGCACATGCTTGCAGAATCAATCCCCCCCCCCAGAAATCTCTACTCCTATTATTCTACTGCAGAACTTTAACCGTTCAGAAGACTGGAATCAAGACCTCTGATAAATTAACATAATAGAACGTTAGATATAGATGAAAGGCTTTTGATGAAGTTAGGTACTTATTAAATAAGCCTCATTTCAATTTCAAAATATTATGGTAATTAATATAATACATACCTACTCAAATGTGTAGGATCCACATAGTAGCCTTCCAATTAATATGCAAACTTGGGAATAGAGCTGAAAAGAACTCTCATGTGAAAGTAGTGATGGTACACATGGGCTTACTTCCTTTCCATGCTTTATGGCCTGTTTCATTTGCTGGCTGCTTTTAGTCTTTTATGCTTATTGATTTGTTGAATTGTTATTGGTCCATTTTTGTACAACATTTTTCATTTTCTTCTGTATGATCTCTTGGGTATATCTAATGCAGAAAGGCAGAATTTAATATTCAATTTTTTTGAAACTTTTTGAAACTATTTTTTAAAGTTTTTGAGATATCAAATATTGCAAGTATGAAGGCAAGTTCTTATAAAACAGCCCTACAGTGAAAACATTTAAGAATAAAATTTCATTTAAATTTCATATTCTCATATTCTAGAAAATAAGGATTAATAGTTGATTGTTGCAGCACTTTTTACTCTATAGGTCACTGGGCTGTTAGTAATTTTAAAAATACATAATTCTGAATTTATATTGACTAAAGGTAGTTTTTTCAAGGGATCTAGATTGGAGATTTATAATAGGGATCTGGGAGATTATAATATACAACCCTATAAAAAATGAAGCGAACCTGGAATATGTATTTCTTTTAGTAAATTATGGAACTTAATACACAAAGCTATAAGTAAACAGACATTATTTTCTCAAAAAAAAAAAAGAGTGGGAAGGGAACACCCCTTCATGTTTCTTTCTGGGATAATGTTAAAAATTGAAGTGAGGGTTAGGAAAGCTTCTAATGTTTGGCCAGTACAGAAATGAAGATCCCAGTGTAAGGCCAAGTCCATGTAATCACCAGGGGGCTCAACCACAGGATGTCTTTACCTTTTTAAAGGCAGAGAGGAGAAAGCAGGGGAAAAAATCTTCCTAATGGTCTGCTTTGATATCTAGGAAGTTTGCCTGAGGCAAAGAGTTAATCCAGCTCTAGGAAGAGAGAGCATGGCTAGTTAAAGCCCTTTAATGGCCTAAGCCCTATGATAATTAGTCCTGCCCTGGAGAAAGCTAAGAGAGCCACTTCAGCTTGAAATGGAGCTTGATCCACTGCTGTGGCCCTAATCCGCTGTGCACAATGGAAGCTGAACTAATTCACTGAGTAAACACTTTCCTCAGTTACTTACAAGCTCTCTTCTTTCAGTTCTGTACCAAATAGATTCACTTTCATGGTTGGGAAATAAAATCAGCTGTTATTTTCTTTAGTCCTATCTCCTCAAGTGATTGAACTTCATTGAAGCATTTTAAGAAGAATTAGGACAGAGACAATATCTAACTTTACATTGCCCTACCTCCAACAATTTTTAACTAACTTGATACTACTTCTTTTTAAAAGGTATTTCCATTCCAATTTTCCAATTGTCCTCTTCAACCTGATACCTCTATAAAGTTTCTCAGAATTCCTCTTCATTGAAGGCCATGGCAGGAATTGCAGTCCCCAAACATATGGAGAGGAATTGCATGAATCAACATGACTTATTGTAACTTAAATCTTACCCATAGTCATAAAAATATGGTTTCACACATGCTTTCAAATGTTTTTTTTAAAATCATGGCCAAGAGGAATATGAGAACAGAAGGGCGGGCAAAAAGCTGTTTTAAATGGTGGTGTAGATAATTTTACATACTTCAAAAAGTGGTGAACCAGACCACTTATATTAGGTCTTTTATTTTACAGAGTCTTTTCCTACACTTAATTTTCCCAATGCCACCATTAACTGCATATTACAAGAATATTTAGACCTGGCCTATGTCTAAATATTCTTGTAAGTATGATTATGGCCTTTAATATAAGGTGGCACTGGCAAATGATACTACCATGGAACATCCCAATTGTTTTTTTTATTCTGAGATTGTATTGCATACCATTTTCATCCTCTGGGTGAGGCCAACAGTTTTAATTTTGCTTTAATGTAGATGAGAAAGGAGTTGAACTAGGGACTTTGAAAAAACAAACTCACTGAATTCAGATATGTATGAATTTATTCTAAGCCCTTTCAGGGATTTAAAGCTAATTACTAAATTAGTCAATACACAAATAGTATGTATCATCTCATGCTCGTGATTATTCTAATTAGTATCATTAAAAGAAATTCTGCATTTTTTCCTATGAGTTATTATTCAGTCTGATGAAAGAAAATGTTTGTCCTACATTTCTTTTAAGAATTTTGATAACATTCCTATTCTTTGAGTCATTCCCAAGGGAAGACATCATGAGAGATTGGAAATGATAGGTAGATTTAAGAGTATTAAAAGGTATTTAAATCATGGGTCAGAAAACACAAGCGGCACCACCATTGTCTGCCAGCAACTATAAAATAAGCTAAAATACCACCCCACCCCCCAAAAAAATCCAAAAAGAATTCTCTAGCACCTTGAGTATAGGTATCTTTTAACAAGGGAAGCCTTTTTTTTACAAGAAAAGAAAACTTCTGAGACATAGAAGGCATAACATTACAAGCAAATAATCAGAAAGTTGAAATAGCATTGTTAAATTAAATCTAGCTTTGTGCAGGTGCAATTTTCATCAGAGAAATGGTGGAAAGGATGAAGATTTTTCCCTACTGCTCTTTGTCCATTCAGAACAATTCCTCCTCCAACCTCAAATTGTATCGCATCAAGTATAAACATTGTAGGGCATATTAAGAAGTCCATATTCCAGCATGGTATATGGTATAAAACACCTTGGATTTCCTTGCTGTTGTCACTTGATGACATCTTTCTTGAGCAGCTTGTCCCCATAATTATATTTATTTATTGTCTGTATCCTGCCTTTATTATTTTTACAAATAACTCAAGGTGGCAAATATGTTCAACCCGCCTATTTTTCCCATAATAATTCTGTGAAGTAGGTAGGGGTGAGAGAGAATGACTTGCCCAAAGTCACCCAGTTTGCTTTAATGGCTAAGGCAGCACTTGAACTCATGGTCTTCCACTTTCTAGTACATCAAATTGGCTCTCTTTTAATTAATTAATCAATAGTTTTTTAAATTTTAATTAATCAGATATTACAGTGGCAAAGAGGTAGACCCAGCTGGGAAAGGAGATCCTCTGACTCCATCGTTCTTAAACATCCTAATTCCTCTACCCACCCTCAGATTTCAGGATTTTTTCTCTCTCTGCAAAATGACTTACTGGTACTAAGTAAACACTGATTTAAGGTCTAAGAAGGGTCTTGGAATTTCATTTAAGTCATATTCCTCCCTTACTTTTTCTAACATGCCTTATTTGTGTTACATACATTTTCTTTAGAAATGTTTAAATAAATAGAAGGAAGGAAATAATAAAATAAGGTTTGTTATTCCCCTGTTCTAGGAGTGCTTAGAATGAGAGGGCCCTCCTAGAGGCTCTCTGCTGTTATCAAATTTGTTGGCAAGCTCTATTACCACTATAGCTTGGAGCTAGAAAAAGAAATTTTTTTTGAACTGTGTGTGTCTGCATGTGTATTTTTTATGCAAAGAAAATGGGAAAGAAATGGGGGAGAGAGAGAGAGAGAGAGAAAATCCTACTTGCATTAGCAGCTGCTTCTGTCTCCAGGCACTTTGGCAATGATACCTCATCCCATGCATTCAGCAACCCATTATCATTTCCCTCCTTCCTATTATTCCCCTTCAACCTTATCAGATGCAAGCATTGCCTCAGACACTCCAACTGGAGTCTTGTAATTGTC